>NW_028261390.1:68716375-68845922 GCF_051295495.1 Thamnophis sirtalis | reverse complement strand
ACCGTTTGCAACATTTATTTCTTTGAATGCAGGAAATATGGATATTTTGATTAGTTTCTATACACCGTATGAAACCTGGTGAGTCCCTCACCCTTACCGTTTGGCTCACAAAATAATTATTCTGTTTCAGCCTGGGCTGGAAGGAAGAAAATGGAATAAAAAAAGGGGGGTTTTCATTTCTGAAAACCATACCCATATCAATGGACTTCTTTTGGCAATTCCAATAGTCCTTGATTTACGATCACAATGAAACCCAAAATGTTTGTTGCGAAGCGAAACATTTGTTAAGTGAATTTTTCTCCCATCTGATGACTTTTCATTCTGCAGTCGTTGTTAAGTGAACCACTGCAGTTGTTCAGTTAGTAACATTAGTCATTAAATGAATCGGGCTTCTCCCTTGGCTTGGCTTGTCGGAAGGTCGCAAAAGGGGATCACGTGGGCACTGCAACCGTCATAAATACGAGTCAGTTGCCAAGCATCTGAATTTTTGATCAACTGACCACGTGGAGGCTGCAACGATCATAAGTGTTCAAAAAAAGTTCATAAGTTGCTTTTTCAGTGCTGTTTTAACTTCAAATCAGCTTCCTAGAATGTTCTCCACTGTCCTCACCACTCTCTGTGTGGACTTTCTATCTGAGGCAGGGCGGCCACCAAACCAAGCAGAGAGTGTTTGTTAAAACACTCTCTAAATGAGAGCCACTAAATGAACTGTTGTTAAATCAAGGATTACTTTTAAATATGGAAATTATTCATGCTCTTCAGTGGAGTCCGTCCCCCCCCCCCAAACAACTTTTCAGTCTGGCTTAGAAAGTGCCAGAAACAGAAATAACTCTGAGGCGTTTGCATGGAGTTTGCTGAGCTCTGGGTTGGCTTAATTAAATTGTGATTTCTGTAGGGATTTAGAACGGACGAGTTAAGTACCTGTCTTTTGTGGGAGAGGCGTGTTCCCTGCTTAACCCAGGTGGTTAAGCAGACAACAATTAAATTTCATTTCATCCACATCCAAATCCAAATTAAAATAAAAAAAAATGAAATGCAATTTGTATTTTGCAGGCGTTCCTCCATTGACTTTCCCTTCCAGCTCTTTGACATTTCTTAAAAGGTAAAGGTTCCCCTCGCACATCTGTGCGAGTTGTTCCCGACTCTAGGGGGCGGTGCTCATCTCCGTTTCAAAGCCGAAGAACCAGCGTTGTCCGAAGACGTCTCCGTGGTCATGTGGCTGGCATGACTAAATGCCGAAGGGGCACGGAACACTGTTATCTTCCCACCAAAGTGGTTCCTATTTTTCTACTTGCATTTTTTATGTGTTTTTGAACAGATAGGTCCACATTTTTTACTTGCTAGCAAATTTTGGAGGGGGTCCCAGCTGCCTTACACTTCTTAACACTTAGAATAACTTTATTAGTCACTTTGAATGTACACGAATCGGCATACATTAAAATGAAATTTCGTTACATACAGCTCTCAGAGGGTCACCACCTTCAATATGCACTACATAAACATGACAAAATAGACAAATAAATAAATAAATACAAAATTATGCATATACCCACATATATTATATGACACAGAGAAACAACACAGTCTAGTTCGCATGTGTACATGGCGAGAGAAACAAATCTTGAGAGTTTAACAGATGGCCGGCCTAGGGACAAAGCTGTTACAGAATCTGGTAGTCCAGCTAGAAATATTTCGAAATCCCCCCCCCCCCAAAAGGGGAATAACAGAAACAGACCATACAGTAGGTGTGTGGGGGTCTCTAACGAAGCTTTGAGCTCTAAGCACACAGCGCTTAGAAGCAGTATCCTGAATAATGGGAAGCGAGCTTCCTAGAATGTTCTCCGCTGTCCTCACCACTCTCTGTATGGACTTTCTATCTGAGGCAGTGCGGCCACCAAACCAAGCAGGGATGCAATTTGTTAAAAGACTTTCAATTGTGCCTTTGTAAAAAGTGGCCAGGATAAAAGGAGAAAGATGTGCTTTCCTCATCCGACGCAGGAAATGCAGATGCTGGTTTACACACTTCCCTAAGGATGATGTGTGGAGAGATCAGTTCAGATTGTTAGTTATCTGCACCCCTGGATACTTAATACTATTTACCACCTCTATAGCTGCATCCTAGATACTGAGTGGAGTATAACCGTGCTGGCTCTTTCTAAAATCTACAACGATCTTCTTCTTTTTAATCAACATTTAGAACCAGGTTCCTTTTATTGCACTGTCCATCAGAGCCATCACCTCTTCCCTACATGCATCTTCATTGTCATTATTGAGTCTGTCATTTGCACCTCCATAACTGTCTGGTTTGGCTCTGCAATCCAACAAGAAAGACACGGACTTCAACGGATAATTAGATCTGCAGAAAAAACAATGGCTACCAATCTGCCTTCCACTGAGGACCTGTATACTGCATAAGTCAAAAAGAGGGCTGTGAAAATATTTACACACCCCTCGCATCCTGGACATAAATTGTTTCAACTTCTACCCTCAAAACGACGCTATAGGGCACTGCACACCAGAACAACTAGACACAACTATTCTACCAAATAGGTGCGAACTGGCAGGAACCCACCTCTGGTTGGAAGGGACCTTGTAGGTCATCTAGTCCAACCTACCACCCAAGCAGGAGACCCTACACCATTTCTGATAGAGGGCAGTCCAGTCTCTACTTGAAAGCCTCCAAGGATGAAGCTCCCATAACTTCCGAAGGCAACTTCTGCTCCATGGGTTGATTGTTCTCACTGTCAAGAAAAATTCTCTTTATTTCTAGGTTGAATCTCTCCTTGACCAGTTTCCATCCATTATTCCTTGTCTGGCCTTCGAGTGCTTTGGAAAATAGCTTACCCCTCCCCCTCTTTCTCTGTGGCAGTCCCTCAAATATTGGAAGATGCTCTCCTGTCTCCCCTGGTCCTTCTCTTCCCTAGACTAGCCAAGCCCAGTTCCTGCAACCGTTCATCGTATGTTTTAGTCTCCAGTCCCCTCATCATCTTGGTTGCTCTTCCCTGTCCTCTTTCTAGACTCTTACTGAGCCAAGGTGGCGCAGTGGTTAAATGCAGCACTGCAGGCTACTGCTAGATCAGCAGGTCAGCGGTTCAAATCTCACCGGCTCAGGGTTGACTCAGCCTTCCATCCTTCCGAGGTGGGTAAAATGAGGACCCGGATTGTTGGGGGCAATATGCTGACTCTCTGTAAACCGCTTAGAGAGGCCTGAAAGGCCTATGAAGCGGTATATAAGTCTACTGCTATTGCTATTGCTATTTTTATAGTGTGGTGACAAAAACTGGATGTAGTACTCTAGGTGTGGTCTTACTAAGGCTTTGTAGAGGGGTATTAATACTTCACATGATCTTAATTGTATCTTTACAATTAAGGGAGGACAAACCATGTTAAACACATAAAACAATACATCGTTAAAAGCACAACCTTCATACAATTCGGGTGGGGTCAATATCTTTAACCCCAGGCCTGTCGGGACAGCCAGGTTTTAAGGGCTGTGCGGAAGGTCTGGAGGGTGGTGAGGGTACGAATCTCCACGGGGAGTTCGTTCCATAGGGTCGGAGCTGCCACCGAGAAGGCTCTCCTCCGCGTGGTTGCCAGTCGACATTGACCGGCTGATGGAAGTCGGAGGAGGCCTAATCTATGTGATCTAATTGGTCGAGTGGAGGTAATTGGCAGTAGGCGGTCTCTCACCTACTTAACGACTACCGCGATTCACTTAACAATGGTGGCCAAAAAGGGCAACGTTCACTTAACCCCTTTCTCACTTAATGACAGAAACTGTGGGCTGAATTGTGGTGCTCAGATGAGGACTGCTGGTGAATTCTCCTGCCTTCCCGTTACAGCAACGTAGTGAACCGACCACGTAAAAAGATTGTACATGTGTCATAGGCAACAATTTGATTCCACAATATGGAGTTCCATATTGCATCCTTTATTGGGACTATAATATAGTTGAAACCCAAGTCACATTTCCACTTAAGAGAAAAGGAGGATGGATGGGAGCCAGTGAATTAGCATCTTGTTTCCATGAAAACGCCTTAGCATGCTAAATTCATGTTAAGTATCCCAGCAGGTGACAAGGATGTTGTTGTGAGGATGCTGTGCTAAGTCAGACTTAGAGGATAACACAATGACAGAGTTGGAAGGGACCTTGGAGGTCTTCTAGTCCAACCCCCTTGTTCAGGCAGGAAACCCCTATACCACTTCAGACAAATGCTTTTACTTTTTTTCAGGGGGCAACTGGACGTTGATTTTTTTTCTTTTGAAGCCGTTTCGCTTCTCATCCAAGAAGCTTCTTCAGCTCTGACAGGATAGTGGGGAATGGAAGGATTTATATTCCTTGCAGACAGCTGGTCATTTGCGTCCTTCCAGAGGGTCGTTGAGGCCACTTGGAGATTTATCTGCGTCCTCAGGGTCACCCCAGTGGTGCAAACGGTTCCTTTAGTCTGTCATTTTTCCCCCCTCTGGAAATCCATTCCTACTGCCACACCATTCAAAGGGTTCTTCATCCCAAATTGTGTAGCTATGTCTAATCCGTGATTTAATATCTAGATAGCAAGACCTCTGTGTGTTCTACTCTACAGTTGTTAGGACCCCTGACTTCTGAGTATGCAGGCTGGGCTACGAGCATCAAAACTTCCACCGTCAAAACAAGGGAGAAACAAGGCAAACATTTAACCTCAGCAGTTAGGAAACTTCCCTGAACAACTGGGGCAGATGTTATGATGTCTCCCTGAAAGACACACAGTTGATTTTTTTGCAGAAACTTTACCATCCACTGAACACAACTTCACCAGGAAGACACATGAATGCATTTCCACTGGATTCCTTCCTTGGAAAGTTTTGAATTTCTGAGGCCAGGGAAAATGACCCCATTTGAAAATAATAATAATAATAATAATAATAATAATAATAATAATAATAATAATAATAGTAGTATAGTATAGTATAGTATAGTATAGTATAGTATAGTAGTGTAATGTAATGTAATGTAATGTAATGTAATGTAATGTAATGTAATGTAATGTAATATAATATAATAATAAACTAGTAAAATAAAATAAAGTAAAATAAAATACTAAAATAAACTAATAAAACAAAATGAAATTAATAGAATAAAATAATAAAATAATAAATAAAAGTAAAAAGATAAAAATAGAATAGAATAAAATAAAAATAAAAATTACTAAAAAAAAGTAAAAAAGTAAAAAAATTATAAAAATAATTATAATAATTATAAAATTAATTATAAAGATTATAAAAATTAATTATAAAAACTAATTATACAATTAATTATAAAAATTATTATAAAATTAATTATAAAATTAATTATAAAATTAATTATAAAAGTAATTATAAAAATTAATTATAAAAAGTAATTATAAAAATTAATTATAAAAATTAATTATAAAAATTAATTATAAAAATTAATTATAAAATTAATTATAAAATTAATTATAAAAATTAATTATAAAAATTAATTATAAAAATTAATTATAAAAATTATAAAAATTAATTATAATAATTATAATAATTATAATAATTATAATAATTATAAAAATAATTATAATAATTATAATAATTATAATAATTATAAAAATTAATTATAAAAATTATAAAAATTAATTATAAAAATTATAAAAATTGTAAAAATTATAAAAATTGTAAAAATTGTAAAAATTATAAAAATTGTAAAAATTATAAAAATTGTAAAAATTGTAAAAGATAAAATTGATAAAATTGATAAAATTGATAAAATTGATAAAATTGATAAAATTGATTAATAAAATTAATAAAATTGATTAATAAAATTAATAAAATTGATTAATAAAATTAATAAAATTAATAAAATTAATAAAAATATTAAAATAACAACTTTCTCCCCAAGGGATCCCCAGCGTGCCCGGAGCTTGTCCCCATGTAACCCATCGGTTGTGCAGAAGACAATACGGGGCACCTAACATCAAACGGCTGATGTACCTTCGAAACCTAGGTAGGTTCTGTGCATCACCCCAGAACACCTTTTGATCTTCTACGTTTTAACCACCCGTGCCGGAATTTCAACTTCTTTGTTTGTTTCCAGAAAGCTACGCCTTCTTTTCAAAAACATTTCAGGCTTCAGGAGCCTTACTAAGCACGCCAGCAAACGATAAAGGCTCCACGTTCCTTCCTCCCCCCCCCCCACCTTTCTCGTAGTACAAATACAGGCTCCCAGGTAATCATTTACCATTTTTCTTTCTGACTTGAAGGTTGCAAACTCTCTAGAACGCCCGTAGGAGAGAGAAAAATAAACATTTAGGACGGTCAAACACAGCTGCTCCCAAGGCGGCTGCAACCTCAGTTACACCATTATACAACTGCAGAGGGGAGGTCTATAGATCTCCAGCTTCACTTGGAGAAAGAAACCATTTTTCTTTGGGGAGGCGTCAGCGGGAAAACAACCGAGAATAAGTTCAATAACCGCTCCGCCTACGTCAAATCCACCGGATCACCATGGCTTCTCCCACAACGAAGGAGTTGCTATATTGAGAGCCCATGTTTTTTTTAAAAAAACGTTCCCAACAACCTGGTGAGGTAGGCCGGAGACAACGAGGTCGTGATTTGTAGAGTAGAAAAGTCACACGGAAAGGAAATTTCCCCCTAAAGTCTTCCCACGATTCAGTCCAGTTCCCACTATATCACACCATCTTTTTTTTTTTTTTTTTAAAGATTTTATTGGTAAAACACACCATCTTTTTAAAGTGCTAGGCAACTTTACGGTTTTACACACACACATACACACACACACACACACACACGCACACACACACACGCACACCCCTGCCGTGTGTCCCAAAGGTGCTTTTTTTCAAGAGGCCACGGGCCTTCCTTTGTTTTTTATTTCCTTGAAGAGGTTTCGCTTCTCATCCCAGAAGCTTCTTCAGTTCTGAGCGAAGGGTGGAGAAATGGAAGGAATCCGATGACCTCCATGTGACCTCAGCGACTCTCAGGAAGAGGATTAACAACCAGAGGACTGCAAGGAACATGGCTGAAGAATGGAAGGGTTTATGTTCCTTGCAGTTCCTTAGGACGCTTTCTGAGAGTCGTTGAGGCCACTGAAATGTTTTTGAAAAGAAGTTGAAATTATTCCGGCACGGGTGGTTAAAATGTAGACGATCAAAAGGTGTTGTGGGGTAATGTACAGAACCTACCTACGTTTCGAAGGTGCATCAGCCGTTTGATGTTAGGTGTCCCGCGTTGTCTTCTGCACACAACTAATCAGTGGAACTCCTTGCCACCAGAAGTTGTGAGTGCTCCAACACTGGAGGTTTTGAAGAAGCGGAGGGACTAGAGGTGGGTTACTGCTGGTTTGGCTTGGATTGGCTCAACCGGTAGTAGTGGCGGCGGAAGGCTCCGCCCACCCGCCCGGATGCTTCTAAGCTTGCGCAGAAGCGTCTCACAAACACGGGAGCGCGCCAGAACTGGTAGTAACAAAATTGGCAACCCACCACTGGCCAGGAGATCCATTTATCTGAAACGGTATAGGGTCTCCTGCTTGAACAAGGGGTTGGACTAGAAGACCTCCAAGGTCCCTCTGTTACAGGTAGTCCTAGATTTGCCACAGTTCCCTTACAACTTTTACAACTGTTCCAACAACACCGAATAAAGTGGCATACGACCGTTTTTCACAGTTACGACCTTTGAAGCCTCCCCGTGGTCGCGTGACCGAAATCCAGCTGCTTGGCCACTGGTTCCTACTTACGACCGTCGCTGTCACTTTCTGGCAAGCCACATCCATCTTCAAGCCAGGTTCCCTTAACAACCGCCTGATTTGCCGGTGACCACCGCCGTGAGAGAGGTCGTAAAACAGGGCAGAGCTCACTTAACAACACCTCTCCCTTAACAAGGGAAGCGTTGGGCTCCATTGCAGTTCTAAGTCGAGGAGCTTGGCTTCGAGCCTCCTCTGCCAGCTGCAGCCTACCTGCGCCGGCTGTTGGACTCGAATGTGGGAATCAGATCGACTTACTTCGGAGAAAGTGAAATCCCCCCCACCTCCTACGCGGCGCCAGGAGGGGATCTCGGAAGAAAGGATCCCGGATTCTCCCGCAGATCCAGGTGAGCAGGGCACAGGTGATCCGCGGGATAGAAAAAGTTGCGCAAAGGGAAGAAAAATCGCGCAGGGCGAAGCAGCCAACTCACCTGTCGCCTCGGGGTCGTTCCGGAATGGAAGCAGGCTGTGGATCGCGGTCTGCCATCCCCGGAACTAAGTCGGTTAGTCAATCAGTTTCTCTCTCTCTCTCTCTTTCTCCCACTTTCTCTTTCTTTCTGCCTCTCGCCAAACACGCTCTGTTTCTGCCTCTCTTTCCCTCCCCCTCTCTCTGCCTCTCCCACTTTCTCCCTCCCTCTCTCTTTCTCTCTCTCCCCCTCTCTCTCGGTATCTCCCACTTTATCTCTCTCTCCCCCCTCTCTCCCTCTTTCTCTCTCCCAGTTTCTCTCTCTTTCTGCCTCTCTCCCTCCCACTCTCTCTGTCTCTCTTTCTCCCACTCTCTTTCTTTCTGCCCCACTCTCTCTCTGTCTGTCTCTCCCAGTTTCTTTCTTTCTGCCTCTCTCTCTCTCCCTCTCTCGCTATCCCTCCCACTTTCTCGCTCTTTCTCCCTCTCTCCCTCACTCTTTCTCTCTTTTTGCCTCTCTTTCCCACTCTGTCTCTCCCAATTTTCTCTCTCTTCCTCCGTCTTTCTCTCTCACTCTTTCTGCCTCTCTCCCACTCTCTCTGTTTCTCCCACTTTCTCGCTCTTTCCTCCCTCCCTCCCTCTCTCTTTTGCCTCTCTCTATCTCTCCCACTTTCTCCTTCCCCCTCTCTCCCCCCTCTCTCACTTTCTCTCTCCCCCTCCTTCTTTCTCTATTTCTGCCACTCTCTCCCCCACTCTCTCGCTCTTTTTCCCTCCCTCTTTCTCTCTTTTCGCCTCTCTCTCTCCCCCTCTCCCCGACTCTGGATCTTTTCGCAGGAGCCCGTCCGAATGACCGCCCCTCATTGGGCAGCGGGCGTCACGTGGACGACCAAGCCGGAGTGAGAGAGTCTCTCTCTCTGTGTGTGTGTGTGTGTGTGTGTGTGTGTGTGTGTGTGTGTGTGGAGGGGGGGGGTTTCGTGTGTGGAAAAGTTTTACGAAGTTTTTGGAGTGAACCAGGACCCTTCTTTTCTTGCAAGCGAGCCGGGAGTGGGGGGAATCTCAGCCGACAAAGGATGAAAGGAAAGTCCCAAGTTTGTTTGTTTGTTAGAAAACAACAGCAACAACAATCAATCAGTCAATCAACAATCTTTCTTGCTTTGCTTTTGCCAGGTAGATTTGGGATGCTGTCCTCCCCCCCCCGCCTTCCCCCCCCCAAAAAACTCCCAGGAGGAGTTCCTGAAGGGGAATAGGACTCAGGAGTCAGGATCCCGACCTGAGCCATTCACAAGGAAGTCCCCAAGGCGCTTTTTACAGGAGGCAACTGGACTTTCTGGTTTTTTTCTTCTGAAGTCGTTTTTCCTTCTTCTCCAAGAAGCTTCTTCAGAGCTGAAGAAGCTTCTTGGAGGAGAAGCGAAACGCCTTCAAAAGAAAAAAAAACCCAAGAAAAAGTCCAGTTGCCTCCCGTAAAAGCACCTTTGAGACAACCAGAACCTGGATGGCTGAGAATCTCTACAGACTTTGAGCTAATACAATTGTACAATTTGATAGCTTATTAGTAACCTTGGCTATCCCTAAGTGTTGTATCTTTTTATTCTTGATGAATGCAGTTTATTCTCCTTATGTACACGGAGAGCATCTGCACCAAAGACAAATTCCTTGTGTTTCCAATCACACTTGGCCAATAAAGAATTCTATTCTATTCTATCCTATCCTATTCTATTCCATTCCATTCCTCCTCTCCTCTTCTCTTCTCTTCTCTTCTCTTCTCTTCTCTTCTCTTCTCTTCTCTTCTCTCCTCTCCTATTCTATTCTTTCCATATTCTATTCTATTCTTTCCATATTATATTCTATTTTATTCTATTCTTTCCATATTCTATTCTATTCTATTCTATTCTGTTCTGTTCCATTGCATTCCACTCCACTCCATTCTTAGTCTTAGTCTTAGTCCCAGTCCTACTCTGCTCTGCTCTACTCTACTCTACTCTACTCTACTCTACTCTACTCTACTCTATTTTACTCTAGTCCTAGTCCTATTCTATTCTTGTGGAGTACTGTGAAGCCGTTACCATGGCAACTCCAATGCACTGTGCAGTAGAAGCCCTTTTAAGGCACAACAGGCTGTATCTTAACAGAACGCACACCCCAAGGGATGTGAGGGGTGCCTTACCCCCACATTTTTTTTCCTCCAGAGAGTAAGTCATCTGTGTACCAGGTTTGGTTGAAATTGCTCGAGGCATTCCAGAGTTATGCTGGAACACACACACAGACACACAGACACACAGACACACACACTGTTCTTTTTCTGGGCTTCAAGAGAAACTCCGACCAACCGAAGATACAAGAGGTTTCCCTGTTGGTTTTGTTCTCTATTGCCTATGACTAAAAGAGCATCAATGCTCTAATTGTCATTCTGGTAACACCATCAGATGGACGTGGAAAAAAAATATAGGTGTGCAACACGCTTGCTCCATCTACTGGTCAATCGTAATGTTACTTTTACCTTTTAACTCAAGATCGAATGGCTAACAACTTCTGGATGCGCTCTTGTGTGCAGTTCTGCAGTTCAGCTGTTCAAATCTCACCAGCTCAGGGTTGACTCAGCCTTCCATCCTTCCGAGGTGGGTAAAATGAGGACCCAGATTGTTGTTGGGGGCAATATGCTGACTCTGTAAACCGCTTAGAGAGGGCTGAAAGCCCTATGAAGCGGTATATAAGTCTAACTGCCATGTCGCTTAACAACAAACAAACCATGTTGTTCATGAAGATTCACTTCATGACGCCTTCACTTAGCAACTGTGGCAAGATAGGGCATGAAGCGGGGCAAATAGCAATAGCAATAGCAATAGCAGATTTTTATATACCGCTTCATAGGGCTTTCAGCCCTCTCTAAGCGGTTTACAGAGTCAGCATATTGCCCCCAACAACAATCCGGGTCCTCATTTTACCCACCTCGGAAGGATGGAAGGCTGAGTCAACCCTGAGCCGGTGAGATTTGAACCGCTGAACTGCTGATCTAGCAGTCAGCCTGCAGTGCTGCATTTAACCACTGCGCCACCTTGGCACACTTCACAACTGTCAGCAACGGAAATTGTGGCTACTACCTGTCATCATCATGCTTTAATAACCTCACAATCCCTGGCATGGTGGAGTCTGGGCAACTGAATGGAGCTGAGTGTTTACTGGCCGGATGCCATTCCCTGTCGCCAATGAGGAGTTTTGTTCGGCAGATCTATTCTCATTGTGCTCAAGGAGAGAAATATCTGCCTCTACCTGGGATCGAACTCACAGTCTCCTGATGGGGAGGCGAGAGCTCCACCTCTAGGCCACTGCACCACTCTCGAGGATTACTACCTCTACTTGTGGAAAATTTGTGGAGCATGCAAACTTTGAGAAAAATGACGTCAGAAAGCTGTTAGTTTTATTGCGGCGTTTATATTTATTTATCCATACAAACAATGTATAGGCAAGACAAATATATGGTTGAAGACAGCCATACATTTCTAATTTAACAACCCTGTAACAAAAGGTAACTAAATTAAACATTTATGAAAATATAAATCTTTGACCCGGGGGGGGGGGCTAATTCTTCCCCAGACAATACAAAGTTTACATAAAAACATTCAGTTTGATCTATTGGTTGCAACCGATTTAAGAAAAGGCATTCTTTATATTCTAGAGGGGGTCATTTACACAGAAGAATGGTATGCCACAGTCCATTCTCTATTAGTTGTACAAAAAGGCTCATTGAGGTTCAAAATGCAGACCGTTTTGGAAGTCCGACGGGTTAAACCCAGGTCCGGTCCAATGTTGTGCTGGGTTTGTCTTACCGGCCGAGAACTTACCGGTCTCCAGAGAGAGAGAGATGAGAGCAAGAATTTCTATCACGAAACCAGGGAGATGTAGATGTCTCTTCCCTTTGTCATGTTCATCTGAAATCATTAAATCATAGATTGGTCGAGTTGGAAACTCAACCAATCCAGGTTTGCTATGTACAACAAATACGACACCAGGGAAATGGATCAACACAATCAGTGGTGGGATTCAGCCGGTTCGCACCTAACTGGGAGAACCGGTTGTTAACTTTCTAAGCAGTTCGGAGAACCGGTTGTTGGAAGAAATCTCATTTTGTTTTTTTCCACTTTACAGGGCTAATCCTGGAAGGAAGGAAGGAAAGAAGGAAGGAAGGAAGGAAGGAAGGAAGGAAGGAAGGAAGGAAGGAAGGAAGGAAGGAAACATTCTGGTGTTGCTTCTAGCCTAATCTTTATTGCCCTGCTTACAGAAACTGCCTCTCCGGTTAACCCTTATTACATTGTAACAGCTAAGGCGAAGCGCCCATCGACCTGAGTGACATTGAGTTGGCCACTCCCACCCAGTCACATGACCACTGAGTCCCGCCTACCCAACTGGTCATTAGGGCAGAGAACCGGTTGTTAAATTATTTGAATCCCACCACTGAACACAATCCAGATGGGTGGTATTCACTTACTTTCCATACCGCTTCACAGATGTGAGCGTGCCCTTCCCACACATGTGCACGGCCTTCTTTGCATGCGCTTTGCTCCTGCATGCGGCTTCTCACGCATGCACGCAGCTTGAAAACGTGCCTAAATAGGAGGGCATAGCGCCGGGGCGCTTGGGTGGGCCTACTTGTAAGTCATTACTACCAGCTCAAGTGAACCTGTTCGAACCGGCTGAATGTGACCTCTGAATCCAGACAATAAAATACCCCTGGGCTCTAACACCTTCAACCATTTTGCTTTGACTTCATACGCATGGCTGTACCCTTCCTGAAAGAGGATGTGGGGGGAAAGGTGCTTTAGTTGTGGGACATCTATACAGGTAGTCCTTGACTTACAACAGTTTGTTGAGTGACCGTTTGAAGTTACAACATCGCTGAAAAGCGTGTTCTGACCTAGGCTTCCTTAAAAAGTGAGAAGCAGAGTCTGGGTCCCGTCAATACCCCTTTTATTTACATGACTGTGGATTCCTTTCATTCACAGTCAGCAAGGCTTGGCAAACAGTCTTTCAGAGGAATGTTTATCAACACGAACCTTATCTCGCTCAGAGAACTGCCAGGTAACAAGTTTCCAAACTCAGGGCAAGGCAAAACTTGGCACAGAGTCAGAGGCACAAACAGAACTTTCCACTCTTGAAACGACCGAAGGGACAAATTGTTTCCTGCAGAAGCCCCCTCCCCATTCACTCCTCTTTTGTTTCCTATGGGAGGGGCCAATCCTCTCCAAGGTGTGGCTTTACTCCCAAGTCGACCCTGCTTTCTTAGTTGTTCTTCTCTTTGGCAGCTCTGCATGCGGACACAGGGAACAGGCTCCAGCTGTTCTTCCGCCTCACTGCTGTCTAGCTCCCTCTCAGCCTCCGAAGCAGAGCCCTCGTCTGAGCTTTCCTCAGCCTCCAAGACTGGCCCGTGTTCCTCCCCAAACTCCTCACTGTCCGACTCTGCTGCCAGCTCCGCTGACCGCTGGCGGGCCACAACAAAAAGTGACTTAAGGCCACTTTTAACACCCACAATCCTTGCAGCATCCCCATGGTCATGTGATCTACTTTTGGAAGCTTGACAACTGACTCACATTTATGACGGGTTGCAGTGCCCCCGAGATCAAGGGATCGCTATTTGCAACCTTCTGATGAGAAAGTCAACGGGGAAACCAGGTTTGCTTAACAACTGGGGGTTACTACCGTATTTTTCGGCATATAAGACGCGCCTTTTTCCCTCAAAAAACGAGGCTGAAAATCTGGGTGTGTCTTATACCCTGAACACAGCTTTTTTGCCTCCCAAAACCCCGCCCCCTTCACCAAAATGGCCATGCAGAGCCTTTAGGAGGCTTTCAGAGAGCTCCTGGGGGCTGGGGAGGGCAGAAATGAGCAAAAAACACCCCCGGGAGCACTCTATAAGCTTCCTAAAGGCTATCCATTCCTTTTTTTGGACAAAAAATGGCTCTGTTTTTGCAAAAAAAAGGGACATTTTTTGCTCATTTTTATCCCCCCACCCCCCAGGAGCGCTCTGCAAGCCTCTTAAAGGCTAGACATGGCTTTATTTTTGAAAAAAAAGGGCCCGTCTTCATGAAAAACAGGCTATTTTTGAGAGGTTTGCAGAGTGCAAAAACTTTTTCTTCAATTTGCCTCTTCAAAACCTTGGTGCGTCTTATACTCCGATGCATCTTATACTCCGAAAAATACAGTAATTTAACAGCTGCAGTGATTCGTTTAAGAAATGTGGCAAGAAAAGTCGTAAAATGGGGCAAAACTCAACAAATTTGTCACTGGACAACATACATTTTGGGCCCAATTGTGGTCGTATGTTGAGGACTACCTATATTAGGTGGGGGTATTGACAGTCCTCAGATAGAAGAGAATATTTGTAGATTGAACTGCGACCGTTCTTGGTTGTGTCTGAGCTTGGTGGCTTTCGTGCAGACGTTTTATTACCCAACTAGGGAACATCATCAGTGCTAGAAGGGAGTGGAATTTTCAGGAAGGAGGAGAAGAAAGGGGGGAGAGGAGGAGGAGGAAGAAGAGGAAGAGAGGAGGAGGAAGGGGAGGACTGTGGGATCCTTGATGCTCCCACATCTTGGTTGTTTTCTTGCAGGGACGTTTCACGACCCAACTAGGGAATATCATCAGTGCTAGAAGGGAGTGGAATTTTCAGGGGGGAAGGGGAGGAGTCTGGAGAAAAGAAAAGTCGTAAAATGAGTGTCCCTGTCTGACTTAGCAAATGCGGGGGGCACGATTGTGGTCGTAAGTCAAGGACTATCTGAACCAAGTTGATGAATGACATTATTGGATTGGGTGGCGGGGGGGGGAGAACCTGTAAGAAAATGCACTCAACAGCTCAATTAAACTGAAGCACAAATGCATTTGATCAACTGGCATGCCTATTCTAATATCCAATTTCTCCGCTGCAAATTTCAATTTAATTAGGAAGCTGTTTTCATAGTTCAAAACCCCACCTAGAGCAACTTCTTCACCATGGGATGAACTGTACATCGTTGGCCTGGTGTCATTTGAGAATTCAAGATTAAATGGCTCCCAGGAGGCTGTATATATCATCTTCTTTTAACGACCCTATAATCCCTTGTGGGGTGGAGTCTGGCCATCTGAATTGAGCTAGCAGACTGTTTCATGGCCAGATGCCCTTCCCTGTCACCAATATGGAGTTTTGTTCAGCAGATATATTCTCATTGCGTCCAGAGAGAGAGAGAAATCTGCCACTACCTAGGATCGAACTCACAGCCTCCTGACCGTGAGGCAAGAGTTCTAACTCTAGGCCACCACATCACTCTCCCAGGAGGTTGTATATGACATGTTGATGTCAAAAAGGAAATTGACCATCCAGCAAGTGATGTGCAAATTCCCTCCGTGATTAAGTGTAACCTCATCCCCTGTGCAAATTTTCTCTGAGGGCTTCTGCGCCAGAGGATTTTACAAGTAGGATACTCGGAGTCCTCAAATATTGGCTGACAAAACCGGAACAAGCAGCTGTTTTACCTACTTCTGTTATAAAATACACACAAGCTGGGAAGAGACACCGGTGGCCCTTATTTTAAAATGGAAGACCGGCCTACAAAGACATGTTGTTTACACTCAGAGACAGTTAGAAATCTTTTATACTTTCTGTAATTAATAGGAGGGATCCTCCCGGCGTGAAATGCTCCGAAGTTTGCTACCGGTTTGCTTCATGTGGTTTGCGCACTTCACGCACATGCGCACCACAAGTGCTAAGAAGCCTTTTCTGAGTGTGCAAAGGTAAGTAGGAAAGCGGGGGGGGGGGACACTGTGCCGCGTGATTTAGATTCGCTAGAAAGGATTTCCTGATTTCTAGCTAATATAAATCGCGTGGCATAGCTGATTGTCACAGCTGATCGTCAGAACTTTAAAAAAAAACATTTAAAAACATTTTTTTTACTGCTTATTTGCCCGAACGGGTAATAAAAAAAATGCTTTAAAAAGTTTTAAAAAATGTTCTGATGATTGCGCGGCAGAGCTGATTGTCACAGCTGATCGTCAGAACCTTTTAATAACTTTTTTAAAGCATTTTTTATTACCTATTTGCCCGAACCAGTTGTAAAAAAATGCTTTAAAAAGTTTTTAAAAGGTTCTGATGATTGCATGGCAGAGCTGATTGTCACAGCTGATCGTCAGAACCTTTTAATAACCTTTTTAAAGCATTTTTTAAATTACCTATTTGCCCAAACCAGTAGTAAAAAAAAATGTGTTAAAAAGGTTTTTAAAAGGTTTGATGATTGCGCGACACAGCTGATCGTCAGAATCATTAAAAAACTTTTTAAAAGCATTTTTTTTTTTACTATCGGTTCGAGTGAACAGGTAGCATTTTTTTATTACCGGTTCAGGTGAATCGGACCGAACCGGTAGCATTTCACCCCTGAGATCCTCTCTCTGAAACTCACATACTTTATATCTTAATTGAGTTCCGCGTGTCCAATTCATAGAGGGCTTTCTAGATATCTTTGGACTACAAATCCCATCTCCTCTAAGGACTACCTGGAGAGAGCTCTCGGTTAGAAAAGGCAAGGGTAGGAGAACAGGAGGAGATGAACTTAAAAATAAATAAATATCAGAATTACACCCCCATTTTTCCTAATACTCGCAGGCATCGAAGTGATAAAATCTTATAAAAAGGCCAACCCAAAGCAGGAAGTGAAGAGTATGATATTGTACAGAGAAGTAAGAAATTTATTACAAAGTGTAACAGTAAAGAACCCTTTAGGCAGCCAGATTGTTGTTGTTGTTGTTTGCTTCTTTTTCAGCACATAGGCGAGCGTGTCACAGGGAATCCCCGAGTAATTTGGTCCTCGCGTCCGTGTTTCGCGCAGGAAAGAACAGGAATGACAATAAGGCAGACACTAAATGCGTCGGGAAGGACGTGTGAATCCTTCCCGTTCTGATTCCTGCAAGGATTAGAATCAGCCAGACTTTCTTACAACACAACGGATCATAAGAGTGATTTTTTTTTTTGACGTTAAAAAGAGAGAATGGAATGGGATGCACGGTTCCTAATGCCCTTTCTGAGGGAAAAATGTTATCCCTTAAGCCAGGGGTGTCAAACTCGATTTCATTGAGGGCTGCATCAGGGTTGTGTGTGACCTCGGGAAGCCGGGGTAGGCATGGCCCGTGGCACGACAAAACCGCGCTCCACTAAAGCGCGCCCGATTAAACCGCGACGCTGACGTCATCAGCAGGGCGACAACAGCGACCGTGGAGAAAAAAGGGCGCTTTAAATAGCGCTTTGAAAGCAAGCCGATTCAAGTTAAGGTAAGGGTTAGGGTTAGGGTTAGGGTTAGGTTAAGGGTTAGGGTTAGGTTAAGGGTTAGGGTTAGGTTTAGGGTTAGGTTAAGGGTTAGGATTAGGTTTAGCGTTAGGTTAAGGGTTAGGTTTAGGGTTAGGTTAAGGGTTAGGTTTAGGGTTAGGTTTAGGGTTAGGTTTAGGGTTAGGTTTAGGATTAGGTTTAGGGGGGTTAGGTTTAGGTGTTAATTTTAGCTTTAGCGTTTGCAGCGTGCTTTTTTCGTCGCGCTGTGATGACGTCAGCTACGCGGTTTCGTCGAGCGCACTTTAGTCGAACACGGTTTTGTGGTGGAACCGGCATGGCCAGTTCAACATCATTCATATGGGGGGTGCCTGTGGTGGCCTGAGCACACTGCCAGTGAAAACGGGCTCCTCAGCTCCATTTTCGGTTGCGACGGCCTCCTGCAACCCTCTGTCAGCAAAAATGGAGCTTGGTAGTGCTGCCCACAGCCCTCACAAGCTCAGTTTTCGGCTGCAATGGCCCTCTGGAGGGCCGCACGCAACCTTCCTGTGCTCCGTTTTTGCTGGCAGTGGCACTGTGGGCCGGTCCGCTGTTTCCAAGGCCAGATCTAAGCATCCCGCAGGCCGAATTTGGCCTCTGGGCTTGAGTTTGACACCTCTGCCTTAAGCGTTGTCCTGAAAGACATTGGGAAGGATATAGAAAACAGCGCAAAATCCAGACAAAACTGCTTTCTTTACCATGTGGTCCAACCTTGGCAACTTTAAGGCTTGTGGACTTCAACACCCAGAATCCCTCAGTCAGCCGTGCTAGATCCCGTAAAGCAGGAGTGTGCAACCTTGGTGACTTTTAAGACTTGTGGGCTTCAATTCCCAAATCCTCCAGTCAGCCATGTTCTACACCCCCGCTTTACAGGATCTAAATCGGCCATTTTGTCAAAATTGTATTTTTGCAATAGAAAACTTTTTGTCGACGTTTGAAGCGCTTTGCAATTTGGGGTATTTTGTTTAATTCAAAGACAATGTCTTCACCCTTTATGTGGCGGCTTTTAGATTACTTCACCTGCCTCTCTACCTGAACCAAGTGAGAGAAAAAAAACCAAGCAGGATGAATCAGAAGTATAAGAGCACCGAGTTAAGTGACAAAAGATTTACATGAAAGGATGGCCGTGACTGAAGAATCTGGGAGAATTCGGGCTATTCACTGGCTGAAAAAAATCCCTTTGCTATTTTCTTTTAAACAATTACCATATTTTTTGGAGTATAAGATGCACCTTTTTCCCCTCAAAAAAGAGGCTGAAAATCTGGGTGTGACTTATACACTGAATACAGCATTTTTTGCCTCCTTAAACCCCGCCTCCTTCACTAAAATGGCCGTACATAGTTTTTAGGAGGCTTTCAGAGAGCTCCTGGGGGCTGGGGAGGGCAGAAATGAGCAAAAACTGGGCTGTTTTTTGCATGGTTTTGCCCCCCCCCAGCCCCCAGGAGCACTCTATAAGCTTCCTAAAGGCTATTCATGCCCTTAAAAAAAACCTGGACCCATTTTTGGAAGGTTTGCAGAGTCTCAAAACTTTTTTAAAAATTTGCCTCTTCAAAACCTTGGTGCGTCTTGTACTCCAGTGCGTCCGAAAAATATGGTATTTTGTATGTCTTTGTGTGTATGAGTGTGTGTGTGTGTGGGGGGGGGGGGTTTCTAACAGCTGCTACTTCAAATGTTTATGGAATGCATCAAACTTTTTCAAGGTGACATGTAAACATCTGATTGCACCATCTGAAGGAAAAAAACCTATTTTTTTTTGCAAGTGGTATATCAATTCAAAATTGCTTCTGGTCAGCTGGATTTTTTTTTTGGTGTTTTTTTTTAGTTTTTAGTTTAAAAAATGCTTGATCTGCCCCATTCCAATATGAAATATAGCATCATTGCTTATTGAAAAACCTCCTTCCCTACCCCATTTTTTTTAAAACAGCAGAATACATCGGACGATATTGCTTGAAACACTGTGGATCAAGCTTCGCCTTCAAATATTTTCTCTTTGCCTCGTGGAATTGTGTTAGTTTTTAAATTGGCTTCTTTAAAAAAAAAACCTGGCTCATGCCCCAATAACAAATGCGATATCCGTCGTGCAGAAGGGCGAGCGGACTCCATGTTCGACGCTTAGTTGCCAGCAGTGAACACTCTGCAGTCTATGGCGGAGCACACTTTATCGTAGCAATAGTTGTGTTTTTTGGTGGGGGTGGCGTCGCTGGTCTCCACATCCACCACGGTGATGGGACTGTCTCTCGCAAACACCTCCGTCGATTCTCTCCAGATGCAGTCGGCGGTCGCCTTGAAGCTGTAATGGTGACACTTCGGCTTCATCGCTTGAGAGGCATTGTTGAAAATCTGCCGGCTGTTTGACGTAGCGATTTTGATTTTCAGGGCAGCGTCCACGCGATCCACCACGGTGTACGTGGCGATGCTTCCGTCGTCGAAGCCCACGATGATGTTCAGGTGCCTCTGGGAAAGAGTTAGGAAAGCGGGGTTTTTGTAGAGCGAGCAGGCCCCGATGTTTTTGCCATCCGCCAACCTCATTACAATTAAGATAGAGATGGCGCTGTTATCCTCGTCGTCTTCCCCACTGCGAAAACAAATGTACACCAGGTAGCGTCCGTCCTGAGAGAGCCTCTGCCTCCAGATGATACCTGATGCGTGGACCACTCGAAGTTTGCCGCTGTGAAGATCTAGGATGTTGATATTCTCATCCCCACAAGAGAGAATCCCCAGTTTTCCATTGGGCGCTATTTCAAAATCTTCTAATGTTTTCAAGAAATTATTAGGCAGCTGTAAACGCCGAGAGACGACTTCCTCGCTAAGACTGTAGATGTTCACGGTTTCAGCAGATGTTATAAAGACTACGATATCCGGACAATCTGGGATGAGTTTGATATCCACAATGGTGATGCCATCATCGCAAGAAAACTTCTTGGTTATGCTACCAGTCCACAGGCTGACTACTAACACTTTGTTCTTTGTCATCCCCACCACAAAGGTGTTTGCCGTGGTTATAAATGCGTTCTGCAAGGCCACAAGAATGTTGCACACGCGGTGTCCGGTAGACAGCCTCCAAACCCTGGATGCATTTTGCTCACAGAGGGAGACCACAAACTGGTCATTGTGGGTTATCAACAGTTGGCATATCCTTTGCCCATTGATGCGGAAGAGATTTTCACCGGAGTCTGTTTGCCACACGTACTGGCTGCATTTGTCATCAGACGTAATCATCAGTTTCCCGTTGGAAGTCAGGACACAGTTTTCAACCAGGCTTTCATGCTTAAATATTGCTTCAATGAACCCCGTGCTGAAGTTCCATTTATGGATAGCTTCGGATCCATCCAGCGTGTAAATCGCTTCCCCCTTGGCGGGCAAAACCATTCTTTGGATCGGCTTGCCAGTTTTGTCAATATTGGACATTGCAGTGATAATATCGATGTCCCATACTGAAAGGACCCCGCTGGTGGACAAGGAGAGCAGCATGTTGTGATGGTTTGACTTCATCAACCGGACAATGTTCCCTGAGATTTCTTGTAAGGTCGCTATGCACTGCCCGCTATCTCTTCTCCAAATGAAAATGGCAGAGGTGTTTTCAATCGACGCAATGATATAATCTCCATTTTTGGATAATGTGGCGGAGACGAAGCGCTCGTTCCTTTTCGCTCTAAACTTTTCCGCGACTTTCCACATGCTGGTGTCCAGGAGGTCAATCCCGAGAGACTTGCAGATTAGAATGGCGCTTTGGTCTTCAGCAAGTTCAAGGCTGACAAATTCGCTATCCCCCCTCCTGCAATCAAAGTCGTCCATTAACTGAGGGTGGGCAATTTCCTCCGTGTTCCAAATAGAGAGGGCCCCTTCACTGTCCACCATGACCATCTCTTGAGCTGCATCTAAGACGAGAAGAAACTTAACAAACCCTCCTGAGAATTCAGAGGTCACCGTGGCCAGCTTGTCGCCGCTGCCCAAATGAAATATTGATGCCGTGTTCAGATGTTGTCCACAGAAAGCGTACATCCCATCTCCTGAACACTGGACGCAGGTGACTTCGTACCAACAGTGGAACTGATGAAGTGGCCATCCGTAGAGTAGATCGATCACTGTAATGTCTTTACTAGCTTCCAACCACGACAGCGCATGGTTTACAGAGAGGGCAAATCCATTTATAAAACTTGAACTCACTCCAATTCCGCTATGCTTTGAGCCTTTAATTTCCACCTCGGAGAGAAGACAAGAGTTTAGATTGTCGTAAATCAAGAGTGTGTTCTTGGTGGTGGCCACCACAAGGTATTTTTCATCGCTCGTCAGTTTCATGCCCAAAATAACTGACTGAGCAGTTGTAATTTGCCTTAAGAGTTGGCGGGTCTCAATATCCCAGGTACTGATGGACCCATTTTCTAGAGCAACAATAATTACATTTGGATTGAAGGTAGGCAGGATTTCGGTCACTTGAGAGCAGCTGGAGGACAGAGGTAGCCGTTCAGGACTATAAGTGATGTCCATAGCAGAATGAAGTGGAACAATAGAACAATACTTAGGGCCATCTTTGTCACACTCTAGAAGAAGCTGTCTCAGTTTGGGCAAGGAGCTGACTACCGGGAGTAGCCTCTGTTGTAACTCAGCTGAGAGGGTCCCTGGGTATTTGATCACTTTGTATTTGATGGCCCGCAGGATGGCCGCTAGAAACTTCAGCTCTTTTTCCTGCGAGTAGTTGTAGGCCAGCTCCACATCCGAGAGGGCTTTGTCGAACTGTCCAATTTTGATCATGGTGTAAAGCCAGCTGAAGTTCATGATGACGCCGTACAAAATGTCGTCAGATTTCCCGGACTTGGTTAGGTGGTGCAAAAGCTCGGTCATTTTCCGGTGGTTAATGAAAAAAATGTCGGGCTCCAAAGGATTGCACTGGAAGACCCAAGGCTGATCGGGGGACTGCCTGTCGAAATTCATGAGGTCCATCATGTGCCTCTCCTCATTGTTCATACTCCTGCTGTCACTGTCCAGGCAGCCGTTCAGATATTGATCTTCGCCGTAAAGAGACTTCCTCCGGCCTCCGGACCAAACCCCTAGAAAATACTCTGCAATGACAGCGTGCATGTCATGCACATCTTCTTCACTGTGAAGATAAATCTTTTGGGCAATCAGTTGTAGGTGCCGATTCGCCCAAACTAAAAGGGTGACGTTTTTGACTTGTCTTTCTACGAGGTATCCGGTTAATCCTTCTTTTAATTTGGCGATGTAGATGTACGGTACTCTCAACGGATTGAGGTTCCTGATGCGTTGACTTAGCTCGAGCATGACGGTGTTATCGAGAGCCAAAATGTCTTCCAATTCCATTTCACTCAAGCCAGCTTTGGACATTGTGATATAGCCAAGGGCTCGGGACAAAAGTCTCGCTCCACAGATGTTCTGCAGGGACCAGAACATCTGCTCTATGCCATCGTGAACAGTGACACAGAGGGAAGACTCATTGACATCCTTATGAGACCTCCAACGTCGAATTTCTTGGAAGGTTAAGTTCACAAACATCGGCAGAGTGCATTTAGAGAAAGCTTCGTTGACGTAGATCTGTTGGCCCGATGTGACTTTTCTCTTCACTTGGAGCAGCTGTTGCTTGAGGACTTGGCTGCACATCTTCCTGTCCCTTGGTGTCAACTCAATGTAGCTGTCTTCGTCATGGATGAGGCTCTTCAGTTTTTGCAGGATGCCATGCTTGTTCGGCAGCGTGGACAAGATAATGCGCACCGAACGAGGCAGGTGAACAGGGAGCCACCACAATTTCCTGGCGTCCTCGTGATCGGCCAGCTGTTCCAGAGCATCAAAGATTAAAACCAGAGGTCGATGAAAGGAAGACTCGTTCAAAAGGTTAACGAACAAGTCTCGGAGATCGTGGGTCTTTTTTGGGTAGCTTTGCACGAGGCATCGATAGCTGACCACTAACTGTTCACAAATACTTTGAAGGAGGGTCCTCAGGTCTGTGCTCATCTCTGTAGATCCTATAAATCTTATGATCACCACAGGATCCGATTCAGGTCCCATCTCTTCCTTCAGCCAAGCATAAGCCTGCAAAGTAGAAGTACAAAGAGGTTAATTGTTCAAGTTAGCAGACTTAATCCAGCCACACACGCAAGAAACATGGTGTTCTGACCAAACTCTCCAAACACGACAAAACCTCTGTATTTAAATCAACAATGCCTTTATTAGGAGTGCTGGCAGCCCCGGCAAAAAGTTTCTCTCTCACCGCAGGCTAACAAGTCTATCCGGCAGAGAGATGAATAATTGTCTGCCACATCTATTCCACCCCACCCCCTGCCTTTTATCCCCAGAGCTAGAGTGGGGCTTTGCTAGCAGTGGTAGCTCTTCTGGACCAAGGACCAGCCCATAGATTTCCACTGCTCTCCTCTCCTCTGCCTTCTGCACATCCGTGTGTCAGGCACTGGACTCAGCTGTTCCTCCTCTTACTCATCAGACACCTCCAGACCTGAGGGCTGTTCACTCTCCATCTGAGGGCTGATGGATGGCCCAGGCTCTGCCTTTGTCTCTCTCTCTCTCTCTCTCTCTCTGCCAGCTCCATTCCCGCTTCCCCCTCGGAGCTCTAAGGTTGCCTTGATGCTGACCCTGACTCCCACGCCTCCTCCTCCTCTGATTCGGCTGCTGGAGGGACCGGTGGCCAACAGGTCACAATACACGGTAAATATAGGTAGTCCTTGACCTACAACAATTTGTTTAGTGACTGTTAGAATGGCACCAAAAAGAGTGACCCATGGCCACCACTGGCAACCAGTGCAGGCTGCCTAAAAGGGGTGTAACATGGGAGCACCTAGGTACCCCCATGATAACCCACGTGGCCGCATTCTGGACCAGATGAACCTCTTCAAGGGCAGCCCCATGTAGTGAGCGTTACAGTAATCCAGGCGAGAAAAATAGCACAAGTGATATTTATTTATTAATTAAAACAGAGTTCTCAACCTATA
Organism: Thamnophis sirtalis; assembly: GCF_051295495.1. Taxonomy (NCBI): domain Eukaryota; kingdom Metazoa; phylum Chordata; class Lepidosauria; order Squamata; family Natricidae; genus Thamnophis; species Thamnophis sirtalis. The sequence goes on along the minus strand of NW_028261390.1, from coordinate 68,821,500 downwards.
ACAATTGAAATTCATTTCAGTATAAAGAGAGAAGTAAAGCAATTGAGCCCAATGTTTATGTTGCTAAGCGAGAAATTTGTTAAGTGAGATTTGCCCTGCTTTACGACTTTTCTGGCCGCATATGTTCAGAGAGTCGTTGTGGTTGTTAAATTAGGAACACGGTTCTTAAGCGAATCTGGCTTCCCCACATTGACTGCATGTCAGACGGTCGCAAAAGGGGGATCACATGACCCAGGGACAATGTAACCGTCATAAATGTGAGTCGGTCATCAAGCATCAGAATGTAAACAAATCACATGACAATCAAAAGATAAGGCAAAAGTGCCTCTTTGTGTGAGCCTAAAATAAAGTTGAGCCTGCTTTAAGAGACTCATCCACTTTAATGAGTCAAATGCTTTTTCTTGTCTTATCGGCAACTTCAAGAATAAGGCTACCAACAGGTGAAGTCATCTAGAGAAAGCTACAATTACAGCTTAAAATAAAACAGAGAAGTGATCTTCAATTATCCCAAAGGTGCTTTTTCAGGAGGCAACTGGACTTCCTTTTTTTTCCTTTGAAGACATTTCGCCTCTCAGCTTCTTCAACTCTGACTGGACGTCTTCAAAGAAAGTCCAGCTGCCCCCTGGAAAAAGCACATTTGGGACCGTGGCACGACAAAACCGCGGTCCACTAAAGCGCGTCCGATTAAAGCGCGTCGCTGACGTCATCAGCAGCGCGACAACAGCGACCGCGGAGAAAAAAGGGCGCTTTAAAAAGCGCTTTGAAAGCAAGCCGATTCACGTTAAGGTAAGGGTTAGGTTTACGGTTAGGGTTAGGTTAAGGGTTAGGGTTAGGTTTAGGGTTAGGTTAAGCGTTAGGGTTAGGTTTAGGGTTAGGTTAAGGGTTAGCGTTAGGTTTAGCGTTAGGTTAAGGGTTAGGTTTAGGGTTAGGTTAAGGGTTAGGTTTAGGGTTAGGTTTAGGGTTAGGTTAAGGGTTAGGTTTAGGTTTAGGTTTAGGGTTAGGTTAAGGGTTAGGGTTAGGTTTAGGATTAGGTTAAGCGTTAGGGTTAGGTTTAGGGTTAGGTTTAGGGTTAGCGTTAGGTTTAGTGTTAGGTTAAGGGTTAGGTTTAGGGTTAGGTTTAGGGTTAGGTTTTGGGGGGTTAGGTTTAGTTTAGGGGTTAATTTTAACTTTAGCGCTCACAGCGTGCTTTTTTCGTCGCGCTGTGATGACGTCAGGTACGCGGTTTCGTCGAGCGCGCTTTAGTCAACCGCGGTTTTGTGGTGGAACCCTTTGGGGCACCCATGACCTGGATGACTGATTATCTCTACAGACTTTTAGTCTTCAGTTTTAGTCTTGGAAAGACCAAACGACTAACTCTTTAAAGACTTTTAGTCTTTAAACTGTTTAGGTTTAAAACAGCAAGGGGGAAAAAAATTAACAGGAGGGCTGTGGGCTTTTACCTTCTTTGACACTTCTGCTAATAAAAATGTTTTCCCGGTGCAGGGTCCCCCGTAGATGATCAGAGGATTAACGTGGCCCATTTTCTTCGGCAGGAGGTATTTACGCATGATCGTTCTGGCCTCACATCTATATTCGTAGAAGGAAGAGTAGGTTCTACACAGAGAGGAATGTTGCAGGACTTCGTCATAAATCCAGTCTGTCTCTATGTCAAAATTCTGTTGGACGGTTGCCTGTATGATGTCAATCATGTCTTCGTAGAACTGTTTGCCAAGACCTTCAATGTAGTGGCTCTCTACTTCTTGGGTGTAACCGTACTTGATGTCACAATGCGTAACGGAGGTGTAGACTCTCAAGTTGGACGAAGCCACAATGGTAGGTACAAATTCGTCCCTGAGTCGGATGAGTTTTTCAAGCGCTTCGGGATCCCTCAGAAATTTCCCGCCGCTGTGAAGGACGTCCATGTATTTCTCCATCTCAGGCATTTTCACGAAACGTTCGATGTTGGCAATTTTCCGGATGTAACAAACGCACTTCTTCAAAAAAGCCGGGGTTTGTTTTCCTAGGGCGAAATCGAACTCATCTTCAATAGCTGAGAGAAGAGAAGAGGAGGAAAAAGGTAAGAAAACATCTAAAGTTCGTGGAGAATAAAGTCAAATCTGCTGCGCGGAATCCAAATTTACTAGGCTGCATCAAAAGTGATTTTTTTTTCCCCAAGAAGCAACAGGACTTTCTGTTTTTTTCTTTGAAGATGTTTCGCTTCTCCTCCAAGAAACTTCTTCAGCTCTGGGGAAGCTCCTAAAGTTGGCTGGGGGGGGGGGATTTTGGGAGTTGAAGTCCTAGAATTTAAAATTTCTGAGATTGGTTGGGGAAATTAATGTTCCTGAGTATGGCTGGGAGAATTCTGGGAGTTAAAGTCCATCCATTTTAAAGTTCTTGAGATGGGAGTCGAAGTCCACCCACCTTAAAAGTTCCTGAGCTTCGCTGCAGGAGTTCTGGGAGTTGAAGTCCACCCATCTTAAATGGGTTCTACCACAAAACCGCGGACGACAAAATCGCGGTCGACGAAAGCGCGTATGTGACGTCATCACAGCGCGACGAAAAAGATCGAAAAAGATCGAAAAATGTAAAAATAAAGCTAAAACCTTCCCCTAACCCCCACAAACCTAACCCTAAACCTAACCCTAAACCTAACCCTTAACCTAACCCTAAACCTAACCCTTAACGTAACGAAAAACCTAACGCTAACCCTTAACCTAACGCTAAACGTAACGCTAACGCTCTAACCCTAATCCTAACCCTTAACCTAACCCTAACCCTAACCCTTAACCTAACCCTTACCTTTATGTGAATCGGCTTGCTGTAATTTAATTTTTATTTCAATTTTTCGATCTTTTTCGTCGCGTTGTGATGACGTCACATACGCGATTTCGTCGACCGCGCTTTTGTGGAACGCGCTTTTGACGGGTCACGCTTAAATGTCTATGGGCATTCACAGCCATCCAGGTCATGGTTGTCCCAAAGGAACTTTTTCAAGAGGTAACTGGACTTTCTTGTTTTTGTCTTTTTGAAGATCCTTCACTTCTCACCCAAAAAGCTTCAGCTCTGACTGGATGGTGGGAATGGAAGGATTGATCCTCCTTGCAGACAACTAGTCGTTTGCATTCTTTTTAACAAGACATTGAGGCCACCTGGAGGTTTACCTGTGTCCTCAGGGTCAGCTGAGTAGTGCAAAATGGGTGTGGAGCCTTCTTGGAACTGTTGAAAGGACTGTGTTGTAGACTGGAGAAAGCTGAAGGAGATTCCTGGATGAGAAGCTAAACTTCTTCAAAGAAAACCAAGACAGTCCAGTTGCCTCTTGAAAAAGCACCTTTGGGACAACCATGACTTGGATGACTGAGAAGCTCCATAGACATCTAGCTATAACTACAGAGCTGAAGAAGCTTCTTGGATGAGAAGCTTGGATCTTCAAAGAAAACCGAGGAAGTCCAGTTTCCCCTTGAAAAAGCACCTTTATGAGCTGGATGACTGAGAATCTACATAGACATTTAGGCTGTATCAAACCCTTACCAAGCTTCTCTAATTGTTTCCTCATATTCTATACTTGGGGCGAGGAAGACAAAGCCAGTTACGTTCTATACAGGTAGTCCTCGACTTAAAACCATTCACTTAGTGACCGTTTGAACTTACAACAGCACTGGGGAAAGTGACTTATGACAATTGTTCACACTGGAGCATCCCCATAGTCACATGAGCGAAACTCAGATGCTTGGCAACGGATTCGTATTTATGTCCTGGGGGGGGTCACCTTCCAACAAGCGAGATCAATGGGGAAACCCAATTCACTCAGCTTAACAATGGCAGTGGTTCGCTTAACAACAGTGGCAAGGGAGGTCGCACAATGGGACAAAGCTCATTTTAACAAATGCCTAACTCAGCCAGAGAAATGGGAGGCTCTCATCCAGTGGTGGGTTTCACATTTTGTTACCACTGGTTTGCGTGCGGCCCTTCCACACATGCGCCTGGCCTAAAACACCGTGCCTAAATGGGATGCATAGAGCCGGTGTGTGTGTGTGAGCGGGTGGCATTCAGCCGGTTTGGAACAGTTCGCCCAAAATCGTGATTTCCACTACCACTCCAGGCGAACTGGTCCGAACCAGCTGAATACGACCTCTGCTCTGATCAGAACTGAGAAAGCTTCTTCGGGCGAACCGGTCTGAACCAGCTGAATATGACCTCTGCTCTGATCGGAACTGAGGAAACTTCTTCGGGTGAACCGGTCCGAACTGGCTGAATACGACCTCTGCTCTGATCAGAACTGAGGAAGTTTCTTCGGGTGAACCGGTCTAAACCGGTTGAATACCACCTCTGCTCTGATCAGAACTGAGGAAGCTTCTTCAGGTGAACCGGTCCGAACCGGCTGAATACGACCTCTGCTCTGATCAGAACTGAGGAAGCTTCTTCGGGCCAGTCTGAACTGGCTGAATGCTACCTCTGCTCTGATCAGAACTGAGGAAGTTTCTTCGGGTGAACCGGTCTGAACCGGGTGAATACCATCTCTGCTCTGATCAGAACTGAGGAAGCTTTTTCAGATGAAGCGGTCCGAACCAGCTGAATACCACCTCTGCTCTGATCAGAACTGAGGAAGCTTCTTCGGGTGAACCGGTCTGAACTGGGTGAATACCACCTCTGCTCTGATCAGAACTGAGGAAGCTTCTTTGGGTGAACCGGTCTGAACTGGGTGAATACCACCTCTGCTCTGATCAGAACTGAGGAAGCTTCTAGCGATGAGAAGCGAAACCTCTTCAACGAAAAACCAGAAAGTCTGGTGGCCTTTTATTTTAAAAAAAAGCACCTTGGGGATGGCTTCTATTGTGGTCATAAGCTGAGGACTACCTCTGCAGTGCCTTTCCTATCTCTTCATTGTTTCAGGAGTAGGGTGAAGAGACCCAATTTAGGAACAATTATACCTGCGATGAAGAATCGCATGTCATTAGTGGCTACGATTCAAATCGAAGGCAATCGATTTCCTTTTTTTTTCTTCTTCTTTTTTTGCACATACTTCCCTGCAATCCTATCTCAGCATTTATCTGTCTACGCACTGGTGTGCCTGGATTTCATGTTTACCAGAGGAAAGATATCTCTTTGCTTGACTGTGTTTCATTTTCCCCTTTTCATACAGTATCTTCACGGCTGTCTTAAACATCACCTTAATTTCTTCTGATATCTCCTGCCATTTGCTCTCACTGACAGGGTTGCAGGAGGCTTCCATCTTTAAAGCAACAAAGAAAAAAAAGACAAAAAGAAGAAAAAAGGATAAGGTCAGTGCCAGGGTTTCGACAATTGCAAAAAGCAGGCCCAAAACGCATGCGGATAAAATTAACTTGGAAAGTTTTCATGTGTTTAATACAGGGGTGTCAAACTCAAGGCTGGATCCGGACTGCAGGGTGCTTAAGGAGCCGAGGTGGCGCAGTGGTTAGGGTGCAGTACTGCAGGCCACTTCAGCTGACTGTTATCTGCAGTTCAGCAGTTCTAATCTCACCGGCTCAAGGTTGACTCAGCCTTCCATCCTTCCGAGGTGGGTGAAATGAGGACCCAAACTGTGGGGGCGATATTGCTGACTCTGTAAACCGCTTAGAGAGGGCTGAAATCCCTATGAAGCGGTATATAAGTCTAACTGCTATTGCTATTGCTATGTGAGGCAATTGGCAGTTGGAATAGAATTCTTTTCAGGTGGGGAGGGGGAGTAGAACTCCTTAGCATCAGAGCATGTTAATGACTGTATAAGAAATATAGTAATATTTGGAAATCCACATAACATAAAGTTATTGAAGTTTTAAGACCCGAGGTGGCGCAGTGGTTAGAGTGCAGTACTGCAGGCCATTTCAGCTGACTGTTATCTGCAGTTCAACGGTTCTAATCTCACCGGCTCAAGGTTGACTCAGCCTTCCATCCTTCCGAGGTGGGTGAAATGAGGACCCAGACTGTGGGGGCGATATGCTGACTCTGTAAACCACTTAGAGAGGGCTGAAAGCCCTATGAAGCGGTATATAAGTCTAACTGCTATTGCTATTGCTATTAAATCTGGCCTGTGGAGCCTGCCTGAAAATATTAAAGGACTGGCCCATGGTACCTCTGCTGGGCAAAATGGGCCACGGGCAAGGGTGGGTTGCTCCTGGCATTACTGCTGGTTCGGGACGCACAAATTTTTTGCGCTCCTTGCACGAGCACATTTGCACAAAAATAGGTCTAGGCATGCACAAAATGTTAAAAATAGGGAAAAAAATAAATGTATGCAATTACAATTGCTCTGTGTATGCGCAAAACCAAAAATCAAGACGGCAGCTCCGTAGGAGAACCAGTTTGGAGGCATGGCAGGCCTGGGTTGCTGCCGGTTCCAGCGACCTAGGCTGCCAAATCACTACCGGCCAAACTCGTCCAACTCTGTCATTCTCTTCTATTTTTCACACATGACCATCGCATCACCCCCATGGCCCTGTGATTTACATTCAGAGGCTTGGCTGACTCGTATTTATGATGGCAGCATTGTCCTGCGGGTCATGTGACCGCCTTCCTCAACCTTCTGACAAGCCAAGTCAAGATTCCTGATTTGCTTAACAACCGTGTTTCTAATTTAATGACGGCAGCAATTCGTGACCCGACAAATGCGCGCAGGACAATAGCGTACCGACAAAACCGTGGCGAGAAAACCGCGATGTCATAAACGCACCCACAACAACGGGCCGACAGAACCGCGCCCACAAAAGCGAGATTTAAGTTAAGGTAAGGGTTAGGGTTAGGTTTAGGGTTATTACATTGTTTTCGTTGTTTTTTGATGCCGCGCTTTCGTCGGCGCTTCTGCGCCCATAGTCAGCATGATTTCAACCTCGCGGTTTTCTCGCCGCGCTTTTGTCGGCACGTTTTTGTTGGTGAACCGCAGCAATTCACTTCTCAAAAGTGGCAAGGGAGGTCATAAAACGAGGCAAAACTCACTGAACGAATTTCTCGCTTAGCAACGTAAATCCCGGGCTCCATTCTGGTCGTAGGTTGAGGACTACCTGTATTAGAATATGAGTGTGTTGTGTGCACATACCAGTTTATTGGGTTCCACCACAAAACCGTGCTCGACTAAACCGCGCCCGACTAAACCGCGTCGCTGATGTCATCAACAGGGCGACAACAGCGCGGAGACAGAAGCACGCTGTAAATCCTAAACCTAAAATTAACCCCTAAACCTAAACCTAACCCCCCTAAACCTAACCCTTAACCTAACCCTAAACCTAACCCTTAACCTAACCCTAAACCTAACCCTAACCCTTAACCTAACCCTAAACCTAACCCTTAACCTAACCCTAAAGCTAACCCTAAAGCTAACCCTAACCCTAACCCTAACCCTTACCTTAAGTTGAATCGGCTTGCTTTCAAAGCGCTATTTAAAGCGCCCTTCTTTTTCCACACTGGCTGTTGTCGCCCTGTTGATGACATCAGCGACGCGGTTTAATTGGGCGCAGTTTAATTGGGCGCGGTTTTGACGGGTCACGAGTTTATTGTACCTAAGAAGCAAAATGTACATTTCTAACCCCTTTCCCATAGAAAAATTTGACTCCCAATCTGGGGGTGGTGGTGGTGGAAACAATACTTTTCCTACCCCATCTGTTTCCTTTCCGAATATTGTCTTCATGGCAACAATCAGCAGGGAGGGACAGGGTTTTGCACGAATTCTCCATGATGGAAAGTTTCCATGGCAACTCTCCCATGCTGTTCTTCCCTCCTCATCCCTCCCCCTCCCCAGGTCTGATAATTTGAAGGACATCTGAACACAAAACAAGAAAGTTGGATGGCCTGGTGAAGGAATGAGTAGTTTGACTGAGCAAAGTATGTCCAGGCTACTGAAGAGAAGGATTAGGGACAGAGGTGGGTTACTATGGGTTTGGCCAAACCCGTAGTAACTTGGTGGCATGGGTCGCTGGAACCGGCAGTGACCCAGGCCTGCCACGGCATAGGGGCCACCAATGAGGGCTGTTTGGACTCTGAAACAGTATTTGCTGTGTGAGCAACAAGGAGACAGTGAGGAGCCTGGCTTAGCCCAGAACTGAAAGTGAAACTGCTTGTGTTTTGCTTGTATTTATTGCTACCTTGGAAAACCTGCTTTTGGTAATGTATTGTATATTATTAATATTATTATTTTGAATCCTGCTGAATCTGTTACTTGTGTGTGCTTTCTGAATGTGATTGCTGCTGAAAACTCTGACCAGCCAGGTCAGCTTCAGCACTTATTGCAGCCTGATTCAGCACAGCCGAGTGGATCAGACTGCTCCAATCAGCTGTTCCAGGCTGCAGGGATTGCCGCAGACCATCGCTGCCTCCATGCCACCCATTTTTGGTCTCTGGTGGCGGTGGGTGGGTCTACATTCGGTGTATAAGACTCCGTCAAATTTTCACCTTCTTTTTGTGATCTTCTCAACTAACGGCAAGCAACCTGTTGGGAGTTAAGTAAGGATCAACCGATTTCAAGGGGATGTTGGATTTAGTCTGCTTGTGGCCATGTTAGGATTCTAGGCTAAACCCTCTTTTGACTCCGCCCTCAGACATGTCCTAAATCAGAGGTGTCAAACTCAAGGTCTGAGGGCCAGATGCAACCTGCGGGGTGCTTAGATCTGGCCCACGGGGCTGCTCCGGAAACAGTGAAGGATCAGTCCGCGGTGCCTCTGCCAGAGCTCACAAGAATCGTGCGCGGCTCTCCTGAGCTCAATTTTCGCTGGCGGAGGATTGCAAATGGCCGTCCCAGCCGAAAACGGAACTCGGGAGCCTGTTTTCACTGGCAGGACGCTCGGGCCACCACAGGGACTCCTCGACACAGGGGGTGTCATCCTGGCCACGCCCCCTGTCCCCCCCAGGTCAAACACAACCCTGATGCAGCCCTCAATGAAGTCGGGTATGGGACTCCTGTCCTAATTCAACACCACCACGTGAAGCAGATTTACCATATTGGGATTGCTCTTCAGGATGTCAGGTTTCGGTTTGAGGTAATAGGTTGGGGGCACCGCGTTCTCATCCCGGCAGTAGCACTCTTCCAAAATCTTGGTTTCCAGCTTGGCCTCAACCGCGGCATCCAGAATCATTTCGAATTCTGAGGATTCCACTTCTCCCGGGATGCGGATACTTCCGTATTTTTCTCCCAAAAGGCCCTGTTGTGCACACAACACAGAACAATGGTCAGGAACAACGCTGAGGACATTGTCCATCAAAGCTTAGACAGGCATTTTCCTTCTTCCAAAAGGTTAAGAGGCCCAATGACAAAAGAAGAACGAATTGAAACAGTACAAACTTGATCTTCCTAGTCTCAACAATGTAGAGAAATGGGGACTATGCCAGGGGTGAGATCCACTTACCTTTGCTACTGGTTCAGTAGTAATGTGAGCGTGCATGTGAGCGCATTCGCAGGAATCCCTGCTTTCTAGCTAATATAAATTGCACGTCACAGCTGTCTGTCTGAAAAATTGGTTCGCCCGAACCAGTTTCATTTATTTGTTTGTGAGATCCAGCCACCAGATGGCATTATTTCATCTAATCATTTGATTTAAAAAAAAACAAAACCACTGTATTTACACTAACAGAAAATTAGAATATATGATTATTTATGCCAGCAGGTGTGAGACCTAACATGTTGAACAGCTGCTTGGACCAATAATTACACACCCTTGTGCGTTCTTAATATCTCACCATCTGACTTATGGACTTGAAAAAAACGATTTCTTTTTTTTTCCCAAGTTGTGATATACGAAGCCCATTTTCCCCCCTTCCAGATAAAATCAAAATATAAGGCAAAAGGCAAAAACATTAACTTGTCCAGGGCTTCATATTGATCAAGGATCTGAACCCAAATCCCAATGTATCACCTTTCGACGCATCTCTGAATTACACCTCTCAAAATTATATTGCGCAACTGTAGGAAGTTAGCACCCACACCTCTTCTAGGGAAATAAGATATTTTAGGAAATATTAAAAGGGCAGAATATTTCCCCTAAAAGGGAGGAAGAAACTCAGCTCCCCTGCAACCTTTGTCAACGGACCATTAAGGCCTGAGCCAGTCTATTCTACATAACAAAGACCTCCCCCTTCAAGCAGAGCCATAACTGGAATCCCAAAGCCCTTTCATTACATCATCACCCAGCAAGAGTCAACTAAGCTTGGGACTCAGGACAGCCTATAGAGTTGCTCCTGCATGGCCCCATGGGAGTCTGACAGCCAATCAGAATACAAGCTCAACCTCAAAGGCCAAGAGAGGGTATAAATCTCTCTCTCTCTCTCTCTCTCTCTCTCTCTCTCTCTCTCTCTCTCTCTCTCTCTCATCTATCTATCTATCTATCTATCTATCTATCTATCTATCTATCTATCTATCTATCTATCTATCTATCATCTATCTATCTATCTATATCTCTATCTGTCTGTCTCTGTCTGTCTGTCTGTCTGTCTCTCTATCTCTCTCTCCCATATGCCTTTTCCCCAGGACCTCAAACCTTATGATCCTGTCCACCATTAAACCATCTTTCCAAGCAGTCTCCATGTTTCCAGTTGTCTTTTCCCCCATTTGGAACTGAACCCAGATGGTCATTTCTTCCAACACAGCGACAAAGAATGGCCAACGGTTATATTCGTTTTTTAAAAATAAAATAAACTAAAAACTTTTTAACAACGTTCACTTTTGAAAATACAAAAATTCATTAGCCAAACGTGGCAGGTAATTAAGAGTTAGCTGTGAATAAAAGGGACAACCTTGAACCCTTAATATTCAATCTACCTCTGGCAATTTATTTTATTCCCAAACATTTAAGCGGGATGAACACTTAAGTGGGATGAACACTCTTAGAAGAGTTATCCAGGGTGACATCCAGCCCTTTATAAATAGAGCCGAGTGTTTTGCAGAAATCCATTTCTGCAGATTTCGGGTTTTGAAAATGTTTCTTTTTTTTACTTTTGGAACCTAAAAAAAACCAGTTCGGCTGTGTATTGTTTCTTGGAAGTGGTGTGCGTAGTTAAAGTTGCATAGTAATTGCCTAGCTAAAAGTCTGCAGAGATTCTCCGTCACCCAAATCGTGGTTGTCCCTAAGGTGCATTTTTCAGAAAACACCCCGCAGAAAGGACAGCTCCACAACGCAGTCCCTTTAGCGGTGTAGATCTCCTGAGACAGTAAAAATCCCACGCTTAGTCCCCAAAACCGTCTTTTTATTTAAACGGCTGCAAATTATGTTCATTCACAGCCCGTAATGATTCACATTACAGTCCGACAGAAGTCTGCCATAGTCTTTCAGGATAAGGCTGATAAGCACCCATCTTAATCTCCCTTGAAACGCTGCCAGAGACCTAATTGCTAATTACTTTTACAAGGCCAAATAGAGCACAGAGTCAAACGGAGTTTCTCTGAGCTTGAACCGACCAGAACGAACAAAATTGCTTCCTGCAAAGCCTCAGTCATGTTTGCTCCTCTTTTATTATGCCAATCATCTCCAAGCCTTACTCCCAAGTCGCCCTTTTTGTCTTAATTGTCCTTGCCTCCTGGAAGCTCTGTGCATGTGCACAGTGGGAACAGGCTCACACTGTTCTTCTGCCTCACTGATATCAGACGCCGAAGGCAGCACGTAACTACCAGATGGCCCTGGCCCCCTCTCTGCCTCCAACGTAGAGCCCTCATCCGAGCCTTCCCCGGACTCCAGGACTGGCCCGTGTTCTTCCCCAACCTTCTCACAGTCTGACTCTGCTGCCATCTCCACTGGCCATTGATGGACTACAACAAGCAGTTCCAAGAAGGCTCCACACCCATTTGCACTACTCAGGTGACCCTGAGGACAGAGATAAACCTCCAAGTGGCCTCAACGACTCTCCAAAAGAATTCAAAGGACCAGCTGTCTGCAAGGAGCATGAATCCTTCCATTCCTCACCATCCAGTCAGAGCTGAAGAAGTTTCTGGGATGAGAAGCGAAACGTCTTCGAAGGAAAAACAAGGAAGTCTAATTGCCTCTTGAAAAAGCAAATTTGGGACTGTTTACCTCCTGAGCATTCTTCACAGTAAGAGTTGTTCAATGATCTTAATTGGTTGCTAATTGTCTGGCGATTAAATCAAGGTTGCTCTCATCTCCTACTCCCACATGAAGACACATCACAAACCATGCTTAAGAGGCTGGTTACCATAGTATCACGTCCTCATCTAGTCTCTGCTTCCTGAGTCCCAGCTGATTGGAAGGGGATGGGGATTTTGCAGTAACCTTCCCCTGGAGTGAGGAGGGAATGGGGATTTTGCAGTATCCTTCCCCTGGAGTGAGGAGGGAATGGAGATTTTACAGTATCTATCCCCTGGAGTGGGGATGGAATGGAGATTGTACAGTATCCTTCCCCTAGAGTGGGGAGGGAATGGGAATTTTGCAGTATCCTTCCCCTGGAGTGAGGAGGGAATGGAGATTTTACAGTATCCTTCCCCTAGAGTGGGGAGGGAATGGGAATTTTGCAGTATCCTTCCCTGGAGTGAGGAGGGAATGGCGATTTTACAGTATCCTTCCCCTGGAGTGGGGAGGGAATGGGGATTTTGCAGTATCCTTCCCCTGGAGTGGGGAGGGAATGGGGATTTTGCAGTATCCTTCCCCTGGAGTGGGGACGGAATGGGGATTTTGCAGTATCCTTCCCTGGAGTGAGCAGGGAATGGGGATTTTACAGTATCCTTCCCGTGGAGTGGGGAGGGAATGGAGATTTTACAGTATCCTTCCCCTGCCTTCCCCTCCCACCAAGCCATGCCACACTCACCAAGCAACGCCCACATAACTGTTAGTGAAAAAAATGAATCTCACCACTGGTACAGTGGTATTATCACTTCTGATGATCTTGATACAATGCAGATCAAGTGAGGCACTAATACCACTCTATCAAGCCTTAGTAAGACCACACCAGAATAGTGCATCCAGTTTTGGTCACTACAACCTAAAAAAGATGTTGAGATTCTAGAAAGAGTGCAGAGAAGAGGAACCAGGATGATGAGGGGACTGGAGTCTAAAACATACGATGAACGGTTGCAGGAACTGGGCCTGGCTAGTCTAGGGAAGAGAAGGATCAGGGGAGACATGATAGCAGTCTTCCAATATTTGAGGGGCTGCCACAGAGAGGAGGAAGGGGGTCAAGCTATTTCCCAAAGCACCCGAAGGCCAAACAAGGAATAATGGCTGGAAACTGAACAAGGAGAGATTCAACCTGGAAACAAGGAGGAATTTTCTTACAGTGAGAACCATCAATCCATGGAACAGGAGTTGCCTTCGTAAGTTGTGGGAGCTTCATCCCTGGAAGCTTTCAAGAAGAGACTGGACTGCCATTTGTCAGAAATGGTGTAGTGTCTCCTGCTTGGGTGGGGTGGGGGGTTGGATTAAATGACCTACAGAAAAAGGTCCTTTCCAACTCTGTTAATCTGTTAATCTGATGCAATCCTTCTGTTGATGCAGCCAAGATACTGCTGTGGCTGTTTTGATAGCAATAGCAATAGCAGTTAGACTTATATACCGCTTCATAGGGCTTTCAGCCTTCTCTAAGCGGTTTACAGAGTCAGCATATCGCCCCCAACAACAATCTGGGTCCTCATTTTACCCACCTCGGAAGGATGGAAGGCTGAGTCAACCCTGAGCCGGTGAGATTTGAACAGCCGAACTGAAGAACTGCAGTCAGCTGAAGTAGCCTGCAGTGCTGCATTTAACCACTGTGCCACCTTGGCTCTTTTGATAGTATACACTTAGGTTACTATTCACTTACAAGCAGTGGAAGTGATTTCCCCTCCAGACATTGATTTAACTTACCATCTAGCAACAATTTTCTAGTAGTATGTCCCTTCAATAGTACACTATGAATTTTAAATATATCTTTTATTGTATTAATTTAACCCCTCCTGTATTATGGAACAGGGTTGTCTGGAGAGAGGAAAGTCTGCACAATGCTTTATTAATTGTTCATCAGTGGACATTGGCAATAATTACACACCCTTCCTCATCTTGTCTAGCTGCACACTTCTTCCTTAAATAAAAAAAGATTCTGTTGCTTCTAACCTTATCCAAAATGTCACATCCAGCGAGCAATCTAAAACACAAAAGAGGCAATTCTATACTCTAGCAAAGACCGCCGATTCTCGGAGTGTGAATAGTTTTACAACTATTGTCTGGTAATTCAGTCCGCATTGTAAAATCGCAACGCTTTTAAAAATCTAAAACGTGATTAGAAAATGGTTAGACATGAGCCACGTTCAAATATGTTGGCAAAACCAGCAATTAGGAGCAAATGGAAGATGTGCGTAAAAGAGAAACTGCCAACGGAAATAAAGACAATCACATTTCTTCTCTTAGGAGTAAAAGCATAGGGGACATTTTATGGCTGCCATTTTTTTTAAAAAAAAATATAGAGGCATTTTCAGTGGATTGACTTGAGGAGCATACATTTTAATCGCCCTGGATGTGATATTTCTGCTGAAAGTTCAAAAGACAGGATAGGTTTTCAACTTTATAGAGAGAATTACTTTGTGGAACTGTCTGCCTGAAACATCTTGGAATAGAAGAGAATAATCGTAGCTCGGGGTTGAACTGTACAGTCCTTGGTGCTCTCTGAGCTTGGTGGTTTTCTTGCAATATAATATAATATAATATAATATAATATAATATAATATAATATAATATAATATAATATAATATAATATAATATAATATAATATAATGATATAATATAAAACATAACATAACACAACATAACATAACAGTTAAAATATTCATGACTGGGAGAGACATGGGAACAAGGTCAGCCAATGAATAGGCATTTCATTTCATTTCATTTTATTATATTTATATGCCGCCCTTTTCCCCCGAAGGGGACTCAGGGCGGCTAACAAATCAAATCAGGGAAGGGGGGGGTACAGACAAAAAATTAAAAACGAAACATAACAATACATAATTTAAAAACACACAACAGTCATACCATTCGAGATGGGGGCAACAGCTCTTTAGCCCCAGGCCTGTCGGAACAGCCAGGTTTTAACGGCTTTGCGGAAGGCCTGGAGGGTGGTGAGGGTTCGAATCTCCATGGGGAGTTCGTTCCAAAGGGTCGGAGCAGCCACAGAGAAGGCTCTCCTCCGGGTAGTTGCCAGTCGACACTGGCTGGCGGATGGAATTCGGAGGAGGCCTAATCTGTGGGATCTAATTGGTCTAGTGGAGGTGATTGGCAGCAGGCGGTCTCTCAAGTACCATAGGCATAGCAACTAAGTCAGCCAATGGGAGCTTAAAGACATCTGAGTCTGTGCAGAGAATTGAAACAGAAACTTAAGCAGTCTGCTGCTCTGAGAAGTAAACTAGGAGTCTGTCTGGGCTTATCTGCTGAAATGAAAGCTAACTGCTTGTGTTTGCCTGTAACTCTCCTGCCTTGTGTTTCCTTGGAAGAACCACCTGTTGGTATTGTACATTTATCCATCTATTCTTATGCATATAAAAAGTTAACAAATCCAGCTGAATCAGTTATCTGTGTGCGCTTTCTGCAACAAACTCTGACAATAACATAACAATGTAACATAACATAGTGATAATATGATATAATATAATAATAAAATAATAATATAATAATAAAATGAAATAATAATACAATAATAAAATGATAGGATATAATGAAAAATAAAATAAAATAAATGAAGGGGAACAAACATATTAGACTAATATTCCTTCTGAGACGTCATTCCAAACATAAACATATCTGATGTTTTAAACAAATCACTTCTTAACCCAAATTCCCGTCTTCTGATCAGCAACGTAGAAATGATGATGATGATGATGATGAAATATTCAGATGCCTCTCTGGAATCTGCCCCACAACAGCAGCTAAATCTCTTAGGAGATCGTACGTTAAATATGCATCCTTAAGAAATGACCACCACTACTTTTAAAACTAGATTAATTAAGTAAAACTTTATTTTATACCCACAACAAAACATGGACCTGCTGATGTTTTCAAGCAATCTTCTAAGAGCCTCATGCGAGTCTTTTGGAGGTCTGGACTGTCCCATTCTTCTGGCTCCACTCCCCAGTACAGATCAATGACCTAGAGAGCCAAGAAATAATGTTATCATAGTTATGTGGAGTATTAGTCACAAATAACCATTCAGGACATAACTCAACAGTGTGGGGACACACACACACACACACACACACACACACACACACACACACACACACACACACACACACACAGCAATAGTTGAAGGACTGGAGGGTTTCTCTTCATGTATTTATGGACCGTAGCAAAGGATAAGTTCTGTCAACATTTAGGGTCAGATCTGAGAAGCCAAATGGGAGTTTTATAATTATTTGGACTCATGGCTAAGAGGAGTATGTTTAACTCCAAGTGTTATTATTTCCACAACAAGCTTGGTTAGGACTTATGATCAATGAGGAGAGAGAACAATGCAACAGGCTTTAAGAATAACTTACACATTTCTATGTCTGTCTGTCTGTCTGTCTGTCTGTCTATTGTATGTGTCTATGATGTATCATCTATCATATCTATCTCTATCTATCTGTCTGTCTTGTCTGCCTGCCTGCCTGTCTTCTGTCATATATCATTATCTATCTATCTATCTATCTATCTATCTATCTATCTATCTATCTATCTATCTATCTATCTATCATCTATCTATCTATCTATCTATCTATCTATCTATCTATCTATCTTCCTTCTATCTATCATCTATCTATCTATCTATCTATCTATCTATCTATCTATCTATCTATCTATCTATTTCTATCACATATCCTTCCTTCCTTCTATCCATCCATCCATCCATCCATCTTCTATGTTTTCATCATCCATATCTATCTATCATCTATCTATCTATCTATCTATCTATCTATCTATCTATCTATCTATCCATCCATCCATCCATCCATCCATCCATCTATCTATATCTATCATCTAGCACCTCTCCCTCATATCCATCATCCATCCATCCATCCTTCTACCCATCCATTTTCCATCCATCCATCCATCTATCTTCTATGTTTATCCATCCATCATCCATATACATCCATCCATCTATCTCTCTATCTCTCTCTATCATCTCACATATCCTTCCTTTCTTCCTTCCTTCCATCCATCTTCTATGTTTTCATCATCCATATCTATCATCTATCTATCTATCTATCTATCTATCTATCTATCTATCTATCTATCTATCTATCTATCTATCTATCTATCTATCTATCTATCTATCATATATCTCTATCATCTATTACCTCTCTCTCATATCCATCCATCCATCCATCTATCCATCCATCCATCCATCTTCTATACAACCTTTGCCCAAAGCCCCCCACCATTAGGCTGAAGCAGACCCCAAGTTGGAATTTCTGCCCCCCCCTCCAACCCACACAAAAAGACCCCAAATGGGGGGACTCTCCGCAGCAACACAAGCATTCATTGCACGTATCCACCCCAGGGGCCGTAGTTTGAGGACCCCTGATTTAGTGCAATATAAACAAATGCAAATAAGTTTTCTGCAGACCGCCCCAAATTTACTTGTGGACTGCTGATCTAGAGTAGGGGTGTTAAAGTGGCGGCCTATGGGCCTCATGCATCATGTGCAAGCTATGTCCCCCCCCACACCTCCCCAAAGGGAAAAAATGTCGCGATACGTCATGTTACAGCAACGTGACAGGGTGAGTTTGACACCCACGATCTACTGATTCTCTGTACCATGAGCCGATCGTCCTAAGAATGATCTTTTTTTAAAAATTTTTAATCAATTTCATATATTCACAATTATATGATCTCATAACTGTTATTAATAATATGCATTTATAAAAAATTTTCCCTACAGTTGACAATATACTTGAAGATTGCTTTCTTAACATCCCATAGATCCATCTTAACTTACAACGGTCCTACTTCTTCTTCCCTCCCTCCCTCTTTCCTTCCCTCGTTTCTTCTCTCCTTCCCTCCTTCCTTCCCTCCTTCCTTCCTTCCCTCCCTCCTTCCCCTTCCCTCCTTCCTTCCCTCCTTCCTTCCTTCCCTCCTTTCTTTTCTCCTTCTCTCCTTCCTTTCCCCCTTCCTTCCCCCTTCCTTCTCTCCTACATTTCCTCCTTCCTTCCCTCCTTTCTTCTCTCCTTCCCTCCTTCCTTCCCTCCTTCCTTCCCTCCTTCCTTCCCTCCCTCCTTCCCTCCTTCCCTCCTTTCTTTTCTCCTTCTCTCCTTCCTTTCCCCCTTCCTTTCCTCCTTCCTTCCCCCCTTCCTTCTCTCCTACATTCCCTCCTTCCTTCCCTCCTTCCTTCTCTCCTTCTCTCCTTCTCTCCTTCCTTCCCTCCTTCCTTCCCTCCTTTCTTCTCTCCTTCCTTCTCTCCTTCCCTAAGAATGATCTAACTTGGCCTTGGAACAGCGAGCGGTAGTCTTGTATTCACAGCGCTATTTTTAAAATATTTCATATTTTGTTGTTTGGGTTGCCATCAAGCCGAGCCTTCTAAAATAGCAGATGTTTAATTGTTCACATTTTCTTTTGTCCCTGCACAGTCAGTCTGAAATAATCTTAGATGCAAGCCCTCACACGGAGAGGGGGGGCGGGGGGGGGGGAGAGGAAAAAAGAAAAGAAAAACCCGATATGTTTATTTAAAGAAATGAAGCCATAGAGTGTGATTTCACATAATTTTTAGCTCACGTGGATAGAAGCGTGTGACAGATAGTCCTTGGTTTGCAATCATAACTGAGATTATGATCATTTATTTATTTATTTGGAAAATTCATATTGCTGCCAACTCACACCTAGCAACTCAAAGTGGCTTGAAAGGTCAAGGTTCCCCTGGCACACATGTGCTAGTTGTTCCTGAGTCGAGGGAATGGTGCTCATCTCCGTTTCAAAGCCGAAGAGCCAGCACTGTCCAAAGATGTCTCCATGGTCATGTGGCCGGCATGACTCAATGCCGAAGGCGCACGGAACGCTGTTCCCTTCCCACCAAAGGTGGTTCCTATTTTTCTACTTGCACTTTTTACCTGCTTTCGAACTGCTAGGTTGGCAGAAGCCGGGACAAGTAACGGGAGCTCACTCCATTACGCGGCGCTAGGGATTCGAACCGCCGAACTGCTGACCTTTCTGATCAACAAGCTCAGGGTCTTAGCCACTGAGCCACCGCGTCCCTTCAAAGTGGCTTCATTCATACCAGTCATTCAATGGGCTCAATCCCGCTCTGGATTTCACAGGCCCACTGGAAGAACCTTAAAGCCCTTCCAAAAGAGTGTTACAGAGGAGGCTGGCTTAATTTCCAGAGGGATGATATTCCAGAGGGAGGGAGCCACCACAGAGAAGGCCCTTCTTCTGGGTCCCACTAGATGTATCTCCTTGCGACCTGCAAAATGCTCACTGCCCACTGCCAGGAGTTTGATCCTGACTGGCTGAAAGTTGACTCGGCCTTCCATCCTTCCGAGGTGGATAAAATAAGGACCCAGATTGTTGGGGGGGGGCAACATGCTGACACCGCTTCTTTTGACCCCTGAAATAAGCGCTTGGCCTTCTTTTCAGGGAGGTCTTATTATTTTTTGAGGTGCAGGAGACGGCGAGCGGAGTCACCTCATGGCTGCTGCTGTGTTGCGCTGTTGCAGCAGCGAGGTGCGTGGCGCGTCGCTGGGCCTGCCATTCCTTTTGCAGCGGCCATTAGCGTGACAGAAGGGGCATGGTGGCTAGGGTTCCAGGAGCGGCCGTTAGGTAAGGCTGGCGTGCATGCATGTGCCGAGGTGGCGCTGTGGTTAGGGTGCAGTACTGCAGACCACTTCAGCTGACTGTTATCTGCAGTTCAGCGGTTCTAATCTCACCGGCTCAAGGTTGACTCAGCCTTCCATCCTTCCGAGGTGGGTGAAATGAGGACCCAGACTGTGGGGGCAAGTTGCTGACTCTGTAAACCGCTTAGAGAGGGCTGAAAGCCCTATGAAGCGGTATATAAGTCTAACTGCTATTGCTATTGCTATGTGCATGCTGGAAAGTTGAAGACCATCTTGCCAAAAAACAGGCTGTTTTTCGGGGCGTTTTCCCGGCGTTTTTCCGGGTGCTCTGAAAACGGCCTTGGAAAATGCCTTGGAAAACTGCCTGAAAATGACCCGAAAACCGCCCCCCCAAAACCAGCATGTTTTTGGCCAATTTTAGCCATTTTTCAAGCCGTTTTCTGGCACTCCGGCGCCCACAAAAACCAACTGGTTGGTGCTTGTGTGCTGGAAACATGAAGAACAGCTGGCGACGGTGCGCATTCCCCCAGAGAGGACTCTTCATGCCACCTCTGGCCCATGTGCCACAGGTTGGCCATCACGGATATCGACTCTGTGTAGAGAACTTAACAGCGTTAAAGTGCCTGCGTTGTGTTATCATTTCTTTGATGCTCCCGCTGTCCTAATAAATGAGTCGCGAAAGGAAATATTTCTGTTAGGAATGGGTTTGAAACACGTACAGCGAGCCTTCTGTCACTTCTGCAATGTTTTAACACTTTAATTCTATATCTGTCCGTGAGAGAGAAAAAAAAAGCTCTTACTGAATTGAATTGGAACTTGCTCCAAGATGTACCGTATTTTTCGGACTATAAGACGCACCGGTGTATAAGACGCACCAAGATTTCAAAGAGGTAACTAAGAAAAAAAAAAAGCAGACCCAAAATTGGAATTTCTACCCCCGCCTCCAACCCCGAAGGAGGAGACTCTTTGCAGCCACACAAACGTTCATGTAAGTTTGTAAGTTTGATTTTATTTATAGGCCGCCCAATCCCGAAGGACTCCGGGCGGCTTACAGAAGGGAAGAGAAAGAAAATAAAAGAAAGTAAAAAATTAAATAAGACAAGTTAAAACAACACAAATACATTCATTTCAATCGGGGCTGGACCTCAACAATGAGGTCAACAGCCCCAGGCCTGCCGGAAAAGCCAGGTCTTGACAGCTTTTCTGAAGGCCATGCGAGTGGGTGAGGTCCGGATTTCTGGGGGTAGTTCGTTCCATTGCATGCGTTTCATTGCATGGATCCCGCCCAGGAGGAGGAGTTTGAGGATCCCTGATTTGATGCAATATAAAAAATGCAAATAATTTTTCTGCGACCAGCAAAATTCTCTTGGGGTCCACCAGTGGTCCACGGAGCACCAGTTGGTGATCTCTGTTCTAGACGATTCTTTGATCAGGCTGTTGCTTATTGCTTGTTTATCTTACTTGCCACAGAGATTGAAATCTGTTGAGAGTCTGGAGAAGCAGAAGGCGGCTCACCCCTAGCAGAATTATGGCTTGATCTTGGCCTTCTCAGGACCTTCCATCTGGGGTAGTCCCAAAATCAACCACAACCCACCTTGAAACTCACTGCCAGTTCCCAGTGTACCGAGGTGGTGCAGTGGTTAGGGTCGCAGTACTGCAGGCCACTTCAGCTGACTGTTATCTGCAGTTCAGCGGTTCTAATCTCACCGGCTCAAGGTTGACTCAGCCTTCCATCCTTCCGAGGTGGGTGAAATGAGGACCCAGACTGTGGGGGCGATATGCTGACTCTATAAACCGCTTAGAGAGGGCTGAAAGCCCTATGAAGCGGTATATAAGTCTAACTGCTATTGTTTTGGTATTATTGTAGGGAGGCCATAACTGATCAGACAAAATAATGGAAAAGTTTATGGGTCATCCTAAATGCTTTTCTCTTATATCATTTGCTGAGAACTGCTGACCATCTATTTTGTGACGACATCAATTTTATAGCTTCCTCTAATACAGGGGCATCAAACTCGATTTCAGCGAGGGCCGCATCAGGGTTGTGTTTGACCTCAAGGGGTTAGGATGGGCATGGCCAGGATAAACAGATCTCAGTCTGTGCAAAGAATTGAAACAGAAACTTAAGCAATCTGCTGCTCTGAGAAGTAAACTAGCAGTCTGTCTAGGCTCATCTGCTGAAATGAAAGCTAACTGCTTGTGTTTGCCTGTAACTCTCCTGCCTTGCGTTTACTTGGAAGAACCACCTGTTGGTATTGTACATTTATCCATCTATTCTTATGGATATAAAGAAGTTAATGAATCCAGCTGAATCAGTTATCTGTGTGTGCTTTCTGGATTTGAATTTATGCAACAAACTCTGACAAACCGTACCTAGAACTGCAGTATTTGATTTGATTTATTGGATTTCTATGCCGCCCTATTCCCAGAGGGACTCAGGGTGGCTCACAAACCAAAATAGGGGGGGGGATACAAACAGGAGGAAAACAACGGACAAACAACTACAAACAATTTAAAAACACTCAACAATCACACAATTTGAGTGGGGGCGGGGAATCTGCCAGCCCCAGGCCTGTCGGAACAACCAGGTTTTAAGGGCTTTGCGGAAAGCCTGAAGGGTGGTGAGGGTCCGAATCTCCATGGGGAGCTCGTTCCAGAGGGCCGGAGCAGCCACAGAGAAGGCCCTCCTCCGGGTGGTAGCCAATCGGCATTGGCCAGTAGATGGAATTCGGAGGAGGCCTAATCTGTGGGATCTAATGGGTCTGTTGGAGGAAATTGGCAGTAGGCGGTCTCTCAAGTACCCAGGTCCAATACCATGAAGGGCTTTATAAGTGACGACTAGCACCTTGAAGCGCATCCGGAGACCAATAGGCAGCCAGTGCAGCTCGCGGAGGATAGGTGTGACGTGGGTGTACCGAGGCTGCACCCACAATCGCTCGCGCGGCTGCATTCTGGACAAGCTGAAGTCTCCGAATGCTCTTCAAGGGCTGCCCCATGTAGAGTGTATTAATTTATGTTTAAACCGAGCTATTTCTTAAAAAAAAAAACAATTCTCAAAAACCAATATTTAACATGAGGATTTGCTTTCTGAAACTCAAAAAACAAAAACAAAAAACCAGTTGACCTTTGAAATAAATAAAATAAAAGACCTTTCAAAAGAAAGACCAGCCTTTAGCATAAGCTGGCATACTGCTGTCCTACTTCTGATTTTTCATGTGCCAGCCGTAATCACATCATGGCAATTCAATATTTTTGACCACTGAACTGAAGTGATTTGATGCCTGATTGAGTGTGTGCGCAAATTGCTGCATAAAAAGAGAACATATCCCAATTACTCCTCTCGTCCCTCTTCTCCCGCACAGTTGCGTGCAAAAACAATTATGCAAAAAACAGCCTCTTTGGTACATAAGCTGTCAATATTGCTCCTCTTAGCCTTGGATGAGATCAGAATCAGGAGCTCAAGTTGTGATGATTTGACACCTACAGACTCATCGGCACGCACAACTGACCTGGGCGAAACCTTAATCACAATACTAGCAATATCATGAGGGACTCTCAGTGGCTAAGATGCTGAGCTTGTCGATCAGAAAGGTCGGCAGTTCAGCGGTTCGAATCCCGAGCGCTGTGTAATGGAGTGAGCTCACGTTACTTGTCCCAACCGAGCAGTTCGAAAGCACGTGAAAATGCAAGTAGAAAAATAGGCACCACTTTTGGTGGGAAAGTAACAGCGTTCCTTGCGGGAGTTGAGTCATGCCGGCCACACGACCACAGAGACGTCTTTGGACAGCGCTGGCTCTTCGGCTTTGAAATGGAGATCAGCAACGCCCCCTAGAGTCAGGAGTGACTAGCACATAGGTGCGAGGGGATCCTTTCTTCCAGCAACTCTACCAATGGGCATCACAAAGGCACCACTTTTTAAGTTAAAGGGCGATTCCGACTTGAAGGTGAGAACAAAACGGTGGAGCCAGCAAGACAAAAAATGGATCAAACAATAACGGCACATAATTATCCTTGGCTGTGAAATCGTCTAAGGATGCTACATGGCCGTTTTGTTTTGTGAGGCTACATTAATGCCTGTCGGCTCTCCAGTGGCTAAATCAGAGCAGGAGGGGAAGGTGTGGGAGTCAGGGTCAGGATCAAGGCAACCTGAGATCTCCGAGGGGGAAGAGGGAATGGAGCTGGAAGAGAGAGAGAGACAGAGGTGGAGCCTGGGCTGTCCGTCAGCCCTCAGATGGAGAGTCAACAGCCCCCAGGTCTGGAAGTGGCTGATGAGGACAAGGAGGAACAGTTGGGTCCAGTGCCTGATGCACAGAAGGCAGAGGAGAGAAGAGCAGTAGAAATCTATGGGCTGGTCCTTGGGACGGAAGAGCCACCCCTAGTAGTGAAGCCACTTTTAACAACCGTGTGACTCACTTAGCAACTGCTGTGATTCACTTAACAACCCTGGCAAGAATAAGCTGGGACAAAACTCCCTTAACAAATGTCTCACTTAGCGACATACATTTTTGGGCTCGATTGTGATAGAGCCGAGGTGGCGCAGTGGTTATAGTGCAGTACTGCAGGCCACTTCAGCTGACTGCTATCTGCAGTTCAGCGGTTCAAATCTCACCGGCTCAAGGTTGACTCAGCCTTCCATCCTTCCGAGGTGGGTGAAATGAGGACCCAGACTGTGGGGGCAATATGCTGACTCTGTAAACCGCTTAGAGAGGGCTGAAAGCCCTATGAAGCGGTATATAAGTCTAACTGCTATTGCTATTGCTATCGTACACTGAGGACTACCCTGCAGTGTTCCATCCTACCTTTCCTCAAATTGGGAGCCAGATTACTAATAGTGGCACTTAGTAGTTGTGGGTGGTACACTCTAACCTCTATAGGGTTTCCTGCCTAAGCAGGAGGTTGGACTAGAAGACCTCCAAGGTCCCTCCCACCTCTGTTATTCTATTTTTGGTGGTGGTGGGGAATTGTCAAGCAAACATACGGAATCTCTGCTATCAATTCTGAATTTAGAAAGGCAACATGCATCATACTGATTGATACATCGAAATCCAATAGGTTTAACGGCAATGTACCTTGGATTGCAGCTGCATCCTAGGTATCAATTTATCTTTAAACCAAGCCATTTTTTAAAAATAAATGTCTCAAAAAGCAATATTTAACATGAGGCTTTGCTTTCTGAAACTAAAAAAATAAATAAAAATCAGTTGATCTCCAGAGGACTGACGTCTAAAAGATTTCCGTTTAGGAGCCACAACTTGTGGGTCTGGAGCCGCATGTGGCTCTTTCATCCCTCTGCTGCGGCTCCCTGTCGCCAGTAGCTCCACAATTGATAGGGCTTTTGGTTAGGACAGGTAGAGGAAAAAGGATGCCACGCTAGGAGGAGACTCTATGGCAAGGGAACCGGAATTCCTGCCAACTGAGGAAAAAGGATGCCGCAGTAGCAGCAAACTCTATGGTGGGGGTACTGGACTTCCAGTCGGCTCCAGAATTGGAGGACCTTTGTGGCTCTTTGAGTGTTTAACGTTGCCGACCCTTGGTTTAGCAAGCTTATGAACATCCCGGCTTAAAATTTTAAACGGTAGGACAGTACCTGAAATTCCATCCCATAGTTTTCCCGGCAGAATTCCCGTAGCTTGGGATACACGTGTTCTCGTAAAGCGTTCCTTTCTGCAACCGTATCTGTAAGTGAGGAGGTGAAAAATCAAAACGAAAGAATGGAAAAACGTTGTATTTATAGCTCGGTTCGGTCGTTTTATGGAGAGAAGAGAACATTTATTTCAAAAATTGTGAACACAAGCGTAGAGGCAGAAACCTTGATTCTGTGCTCTAGGGAATAGCTTGTTGAACAGAAACACTTACTGTGACATTTACCCAAATTTAGTTGAACACTTTTGGCAATAATTCAGCATAATGTTTATACACGATACAGATTTCAGAGGTATTTTTATTTTTTAAGGAAGCGGTAACCCTGGACAGATAAGACTAGCAGCAATCAAGCCAGAGCCTTGAAGTCTCTGACTGTGACAATAATTCAGTGTGACATCTAAAGTATATATATTTTGAACACTCTACTTTTTTCATCCTCTCTCTCGTGGTTATTCTGAGGTTGTTGTCTTTCATAGGAATGCTGTGTTACTCAGTGGTGGGATTCAAGATTTTTACTACCGGTTCTGTGGGTGTGGCTTGATGGGCATAGCATGGCTTGGTGGGCGTGGCAGGGGAAGGATACTGTAGAATCTCCATTCCCTCCCCACTTCAGGGGAAGGATACTGCAAAATCCCTATTCCCTCCCCACTCCAGGGGAAGGATACTGCAAAATCCCTATTCCCTCCCCACTCCAGGGGAAGGATACTGCAAAATCCCTATTCCCTCCCCACTCCAGGGGAAGGATACTGCAAAATCTCCATTCCCTCCCCACTTCAGGGGAAGGATACTGTAAAATCTCCATTCCCTCCCTACTCCAGGGGAAGGATACTGCAAAATCTCCATTCCCTTCCCACTCCAGGGGAAGGATACTGCAAAATTTCCATTCCCACCCCACTCCTGGGGAAGGATACTGCAAAATCTCCATTTCATCTCGATCAGCTGGGACTTGGGAGGCAGAGAATAAATGGGGGTGGGGCCAGCCAAAGGTGGTATTTACTGGTTCTCTAAATTACTCAAATTTTCCGCTACCAGTTCTCCAGAACTGGTCAGAACCTGCTAAATACCACCTCTGGTCTTACTCCACAAAAGCAGACCACAAAGTTCTTCTTTTTTTTAAAAAGAAATATATTTATTACATTTTGCAACGTTTAAAAAATAAAACACAAAGTTACACTTGTAGCCGTTTTTCCATATCGGTATACATATTTTCCGTAACAATTTACAAAAAACTATTTTCCGTAACTATTTACAAAAAATTCTATCTCTATATCACTATCCTATGTTATATCCTTATTTAAATACTCCATATATATTATACTTTTACCCTTTATACCTTAAGTTTTACATTTACTCTCAAACCAGGAATATCATCTATTCCAAATTTGATAATACTTGGTTTCTTCCCTCTCCTTCATTTCCATACACACTTTATCCATTTCTGCACATTCATAGATTTTCCTTCCTGTAATTGAATCTGGGGCGATATCTGTTTGTTTCCAGTTCTGTGCTAATACAATTCTACTTGCAGTTAATATGTTGGGACAAGTAACAGGAGCTCACTCGGTTACATAATTCTAGGGATTCGAACTGCTGACCTTTCTGATCAACAAACTCAGTGTTTTAGCCACTGAACCACTGCGTCCCTTTTTAAAATTGTAAGAGAAATCAAATGCTTTTAGTACCAAGCAAATTTTTTTAACCATAAATTAAGAGTTAAAACTTTTTTTCAATTTAACTGATGTCCTTTCTACTCTCATGTGTAAAACTGCAAAATTTACCTGTTGAGATACCCTCAAAGCAGCAACAAAAACCTGGAGTGAACTTTTTCCTCTATGATTAAAGTTTGCGATATTTAAAGAAGGCAAGTTTGCCTTCTTTTAGGTCGGTTCAGAGATCAGTTATTTGTTTAGTTATATCCTGTGGTTTCCACTAAAAATAGTGTTTCCACGCTTAATTACTTCCAATGTTTGAGTGGGCTATTAAGTCAATTAACGGCAAAACTGAACCAGCTTCTTTGGAGCTCAAAAGCTGGGATGATCAGAGGTGTACACAACAAATAGAGAACATAGAATAACAGAGTTGGAAGGGACCTTGGAGGTCTTCTAGTCCAACCCCCTGCTTCAGCAGGAGACCCGATATTACGGGTCTGCAACCTTAAACACTCAAAGAGCCATTTGGACCAGTTTCCCACAAAAAAGAAAACACCACGAGCCACAAAACCTGGATGGGCATGGCCAATTCAACACCACTCACTCCCACCCAGTCACATGGCAATCCCCAGCCACACCTAATCAGGTTTTGTAGCTCCTGGTGTTTTCTGTGGGAAACAGATATCACTCTCTGTGTGTCTCTTTCTCTTTTTCTGTCTGTCTGTCTGTCTGTCTGTCTGTCTCATTCTTCTCTCATCTCTTTCAGGCCAGGCAAGGAGTGACTGGAAGGGGAGAGCAAAGGGCGGGGCCAGCCAGAGGTGGCATTCAGCAGGTTCTGACCAGTTCTGGAGAACCGGTAGCAGAAATCTTGAGTAGTTTGGAGAACTGGTAAATACCATCTATGACTGGCCCTCCCCCCATCTATTCCCTGCCTCCCGAGTCCCAGCTGATCAGGAGGGAACTAGGATTTTATAGTATCCTTCCCCTGGAATGGGGATTTTGCAGTAACCTTCCCCTGGAGTGGGGAGGGAATGGGGATTTTACAGTATCCTTCCCCTGCCATGCCCAGCAAGCAACGCCCAGCAAGCCATGCCCACAGAACCGGTAGTAAAAAAATTTGAATCCCACCAATGAGGCCAGCCAGTGGTGGATTCAGCCAACAGGGAGCCACAGCAGGGCATCGAAAGAGCCGTATGTGGCTCCAGAGCCACAGTTTGCCAACACCCGCCCTATACCATTTCAGACAAATGGTTGTCCAGTACCTTCTTGAAAGCCTCTGTTGATGGAGCGCCCGCAACTTCTGAAGGCAAGCCGTTCCACTGATTAATTGTTCTCATTGCCAATAAATTTCTTCTTAATTCTACGTCAGTTCTCTCCTTGTTTAGTTTCCATCCATTGCTTCTTATCTTGCCTTTTGGTGCTTTGGAGAATAGGTTGACCCATTCTTCTTTGAGGGAGCCCCTCAAATATTGGAAGACTGCTATCATGTCCCCCCTAATCCTTCATTTCTCTAGAGTAAACACACAAACCCGGTTCCTGCAACCATTCTTCATTTGTTTGAGCCTCCAGCCCCCTAATCATTTTTGTTGCTGTTCTCTGCGCTCTTTCCAGAGTCTCAACATCTTTTCCATATCGTGGTGACCAGAACTGAATGCAGTATTCCCAGCGTGGTCTTACTAAAGCTTTGTAAAGTGGTAGATTCTATCCCTCTATTAATATAACCTAGGATTGCATTGGATTTTTTGAGTGCCGCTGCACATTGTTGGCTCATATTTAAGTGAGTGTCCTCTAGGATGCCAAAATCCCGCTCACAGTTACTGGCATTAAGCCAAGTTTCACCTAGTCTATAGAACTGTCGTGATTCGATTAAATGAAGGAGACAAGACTGAAAATTAGCCAGTTATAGAGTTCAGCAAGGGATGTGGTGGCTTAGTGGCTAAAACACTGAGCTTGTTGACCAGAAAGCTTGGCAGTCCAGCGGTTCGAATCCCTAGCGCCGCGTAACGGAGGGCGTGGCACGACAAAACCGCGCTAGTCAAAATAGCGGTGATAAAATCGCGTCGCTAAAGCCGCGACGTCATCACCGCGCGTCATCACTGCCGCAACAACAGCGCGGCAACAGATGGGTGCTTTAAAACGGCGCCGCGACAGAAAGCCGATTTCAATTAAGGTAAGGGTTACCATTAGGTTTAGGGGTTTGTTTTAGGGTTTGTTTTAGGGTTTGTTTTAGGGTTAGGTTTAGGGTTAGGTTTAGGGTTAGGTTTAGGGTACTGAGTGCTTGGGAATGCACGGATTTGCCCTCCACGATTATGTCATCGCGGTAGGGTCGCATTTTTCCTTAGCGCTTCGAATGGCGCGAATTAGTCTTCGCGCTTATGTCTCCGCGGATAAGGGCTTCGCGGATTTGTGGTGGAACCACAGAGGGAGTTCCCGTGACTTGTCCCAGGTTCTGCCAACCTAACAGTTGGAAAGCATGTAAAAAAATAGGGACCACCTTTGGTGGGAAGGTTACAGTGTTCTGTGCGCCTTCGGCATTGAGTCATGCTGGACACATGACCCCGGAGACGTCTTCGGACAGCGCTGGCTCTTCGGCTTTGGGTCAGAGATGATCACCGCCCCCTAAAGTCAGAAACAACTAGCACATACATGCAAGGGGAACCTTTACCTTTAGAGTTCAGCCACTGACTTGTTCTATTCTTGTATTCCTGAAATTTCTACACGTAGGAACTAAAGTTGAACTATCATAAAGTTGAAACGAATGCAAATTATTCAGGAAAACCATTCAAAGAATGAGAAGACCTATTCTGGCTTAATTATGGAAATTTATTTTTACTCGAATAAGTGAAATCCAGCATGCATAATATACAGTGCGTTTAAAAAGGCTAGCAAATTTGTTTTACCATGTACCTCAATGTATCGGATTGTTGGGAAAAACAATAACGGTAAATAAGAAGGAATAAATTAATTGGGATGACTGACAGGTCCTCCAATTTAATTGTATAAATTTATAAACCCCACCTTTCAAGGTGGGATTGCTACCAAATGAGTCTACTTTATAACGAAATAAAACAATTCAGTTTTTTATTTTAAACGTGGAAGGAGATTTTTAAACATCTGCCTTTGGGGAAGGCAAATAATGTTCATTTCTCGTTGCTAACGTGGAAAGGAAAGTTATTTTTTGAATTGTATGAATTAAGTCCTGTGATATCAGCCTGTACTAAAGATAACTTCTATAAAAATGCAGACCAAAATAACAACCATTTCTTTCTTCTTGAAGTCATCATGATTATATGATTGCACATTCATACTCTGGCAGCATAATCTCATTTATTGGAATGTAATATTTAGGGCTATAAATATGAATCCAGATGTATTATTCCTGCTTGTTTAAATAGGCTGAGCCACTGTTATGAATTGTAGGCAAAAAAAAGAGGAACAAATATATAAAAATATCCTGTCTTAATCCAGAATAATTTTCCACGGGCCATGATATTATGATTCTGCTCATTCACATCCAGCAGTCTTTGAATTTCAAGGGAGGATTTACAGTCACAGACCTTATCTGGCTTGGAGAGCTGCCACGCTGATATCTGCAAAACTTGGCAAGGAGTCTCGGAGAGTCACGAACCAATTAAGCGAACTAACTGTCTCCTGCAAACTCCACTCCCCTTTCGCTCCACGTTTTATTTCCTCTGGGAGGGGCCATTCATCATCCACCTGTGGCTTTACTCCCAGGTTGACATCTGTTCTTTAGCTGTTCCCTTCGTCTGGCAACTCTGCGCATGCACACACTGGGAACAGGCTCCAGCTGTTCATCTGCCTCACTGATGTCTGATTCCGAAGGCAGCTGATAACTGTCAGACAGCCCTGGCCCCAACGCAGAGTCCTCATCAGAGGCTTCCCCAGACTCCAGGACTGGCCCATCTTCCTCCCCAACCTCCTCACTGTTTGAATCCGCTGCCAGCTCTGCTGGCTGCTGGTGAGCCACATCCTCCTCCTCCTCCTCCTCCTCCTCCTCCTCCTCCTCCTCCTCCTCCTCCTCCTCCCAAACCCCATTGCCTGGGGTTGCACTGACGATGTCCCCAGTTGGGTCATGAAATATCTGCAAGAAAGCCACCAAGCTCAAAAAACACCAGGGATCACCTAGTTCAATTCCAAGCTACAAATATTATTTTCTATACGAGATGTTCATCTTTGCATGCTAGATCAATATTGCTTCCTCCTCTAATATTCTCCAGTAACACCCACTGACTGTTTGCCTTTCTGCCTAGACTTTCATCCGACTTTTTTCCAAACCTGGTGGAAAGGAAGCAATTGGATTTGTTACAGTTTCCTCCTTGGGGGATTCCCGAGCTCCAGGATCTCAGAATTGAGTGATACTTTCTCCCGCGAGGATGATTGGCAAACACACAGCATCCGTTGCTGCTCTAAGAAAGTTCTCTGGGGGAAGCTGGATCGTTTCAGTCTACCCAGTTTTAGTACTCTCTCTCTATTGTTCTTTCTTTCCCCCCTCTTCCAATGTATGCTGTATTAAGGAGGTTACATAACTACCAGCATAAGCAGAGATGACCCTAAAAGTCACCAATTTGAAATGTACCCATGCCTTAAGAATAGAAGAAGAAAGAATGGAATGGAATAGAATATTGGAGAATAGAATAGAATAGAATAAAAGAAGACATAATGGAATGGAATAGAATACAATATTGGAATATAGAATAGAATAGAAGAATAAAAAAGAATGGACTGGAATGGAATAGAATAGAATATCGGAATATAGAATATAATAGAATAGAAGAATAAAGAATGGAATGGAATAGCACAGAATAGAATATTGGAATATAGAATAGAATAGAAGAATAAAGAATGGAATGGAATGGAATAGAATATCGGAATATATAATAGAATAAAAAAGAATAGAATAGAAGAATAAAGAATGGAATGGAATAGAATAGAATATTGAAATATAGAATATCGGAATATAGAATAGAATGGAATAAAACAGAATAGAACAGAAGAATAAAGAATGGAATAGAATGGAATAGAATAGAATAAAACAGAATAGAATAGAAGAATAAAGAATGGAATAGAATGGAATGGAATAGAATAGAATAAAACAGAATAGAATAGAAGAATAAAGAATGGAATGGAATAGAATAGAATATTGGAATATGGAATATCGGAATATAGAATAGAATAAAACAGAATAGAATAGAAGAATAAAGAATGGAATAGAATGGAATGGAATAGAATATTGGAATATAGAATATAATAGAATAAAACAGAACAGAACAGAATAGAGAATGGAATGGAATGGAATAGAATAGAATAGAAGCTGGAAGAGACCTTGGCAGTCTTGGAATCCACCCCCCCCCCCTACTTAAGCAGGAGAGCCTATACCAATGATGGCAAACCTTTTTGGCATCAAGTGCCGAAAAGTGAGCACTTTGCGTGCTCGTCTGGGCTGCGATCTGGAAGAGGAGCTTCCCAGGGGGTGTGTGCATGCTGGAAAATGAACGTCTGGTTTCCAGCGCATACATACAAGCCAGCCAGCAAATCTTCTGGTTATGGTCACGCATGTGCAGGTGCTGATCAGCTGGGTGTCGTGCATGCTGGAAAATGGAAGACCAGCTCCTCCGGTTTCCAGCACTGCCGCATGCAGAAAGGCCAGCTGATTATCACTTGCGCATGCGCGCCAGAAACCCGGAAGACTTTTCTCCTTCATTCCGGATTGCTTCTCTCTTTGGTTAGTTTCCAACCATTCTTTCTTGCCCTGCCTTTAGGTGATTTGGGTGAGAACAATTTGACCCCTTCTTCTTTGTGGTAGCCCCTTAAATACTGGAAGATTGCTGTCATGTCACAACCTAAGTCTTCATTTCTCTAGACTAGCCAAACCCAAAACCTGTAGCTGTTCTTCTTCCTATGTTTTAATCTCCAGGCCTTTGATTGTTTGGGTTGCCCTTCTCCAAAGTCTCCACATCTTTTTTGTAGTGCGGTGGACCAGTGATGGGATTCAGCCGGTTCGGGCTGGTTTGGGCGAGCCAGTTATTAAGTTGCTGGCTGGCCCCGCCCCTTCCTGCTTTGCCCATTCCAGGAGTCCCTACATTCCCTGGGTCTCTGGCTCCCAGGTAAGTGCAGGGAGACTTACTAGGCCCAAAACGGGGTGTGGGGGTGTGTGGCGCCCCCCCAGCCCATTTTTGCTCCCAGGAGGCTGCAGGAGGCTAAGTACTGCCTGTCACACCCCCTGGCCATGTCCCCTCAGCTGGTCATTAGGGCAGAGAACCAGTTGTTAAATTATTTGAATCCCACCACTGGGGGTGACCAAAACTGGTTGTGATATTCCAGGTGTGGTCTTTACTAGAGTTTTACAAAGTGGTAGTAGTATCTTGATTCCATGCCTCTGTTTACACAACGGTATAATAAACAGGGTGTTTATTAGGTCCTCCAATTTGGAGATTGCCTACTGTTTTGCAATCAGGAGCCTGATATTCTCTCCTTGTGATTCTATTCTGTCCCTTGAAGCATTGAATTCAAGGCATGGAGTCCTTTCGGGCCATTTCTTTATTTTCGGCGATTTTTTTAGTACTTCCCTTAATCCGACAAGAAGTTTCCAATGGATTCAGAAAGCGATCAGACTCTCTTTCTTCTTCTTATACAGGTGGTCCTTACAGCAGTTCATTTAGTGACTGTTCAAAGTTACAACGGCACTGGAAAAAAGTGACTTAGAACTGTTTTTACGACCGTTGCTGCATCCTCATGGTCACGTGATCAGACCCTTGGCCACTGACTCATATTTATGACGGTGGCCGCGTCCAAAGTTCCTATGATCCCCTTTGGCAACTTTCTGACATGCAAAGTCAATGGGGGGGGGAAACCAGATTCACTTAACAACCAGGCTGTTAACTTAAGAGCTGCAGTGATTCACTTAACAATGGTGGCAAGGAAGGTTGCAAAATGGGGCAAAACCCAATTGACAAAGGTCTCCCATAGCAACTATTTCTGGCTCAACCATGTTTGAAATTTGAGGACTGCCTGTACACAAGAATGTGCTAGAAAATTTAGTTAGCTGAATAGAGAAGACCGCAGGGAATTTTGGGCAGGGAAAAGAAAGGAATATTTATATATTAACTATGTGATAACTTGGCGTTGCCTGGATATTTATTTATAGGGGGAAAATGTCCGGACTAAATATAATGTTGGATTTTCCCCCTTACCAGAGGGAGCCCCTTGTGGAGTACTGTGAAGCCATTATCATGGGAACGCCACTGCGCTGTACAGTAGAAGTCATTTTACGGCAGTACAGGAGAAGCCATTTAAGGCACAACAGGCTGTATCTTAACAGAACACACACCCCGAGGGGTATTAGAGGTGTCTTACCCCCACAGTATTTTTCTTCAGAGAGTAAGCCATCTGCGTACCAAGTTTGGTTGAAATTGCTCAAGGCGTTCCAGAGTTATGCTGGAACACACACATTTTTATACATATAGATTGTGACATTGCTGGTCCTTGCCTATGACTCTTTCTAAGACAATGGTTCTGCCTTTTAAAAACTTCTTTGTTAGCATTCTTTTAACCTCTGAGGCAAGTAGATTCGAGAGTTAAGTGCAGATTAAGGTTTAAAATTGCTCACACAGAATACTGCTGTTGATTGCAATTAAAAGCCACAAACAGAACAAGTCTAGGAGGACCAGAATCAACGGTAATCAAAATTAATTTTATAATAAGTACTCTTTGTACTCTGAATATATTTCCTGCGTGATTTCTACAAAAACTCTTAACTATAATCAGAAGCAATATTACAGTTAAACCACAGTGAACGAATATGTTTCCTGGGTGATTGCTACAAAAAAAATATGAAAAGCAATATTACAGTTAAAATGCAACGAATTAAGGACCCTTCACATATAACATGTTCTTGGTTAAACTACTGAAGGAATTATAGTTGTCGAGAGCTTGGCACCATGCATGTTATTATAATAATAATAACAACAGCAACACCACGACAACAATTGTTGGCAGGAAAAAACAAAAAAAAGTCTGGATAGCAGATAGCAATAGCAGTTAGACTTATATACCGCTTCATAGGGCTTTCAGCCCTCTCTAAGCGGTTTACAGAGTCAGCATATTGCCCCCAACAACATTTAACCACTGCGCCACCTCGGCTCTAGTTGCCAGACGAAGGGAAGAGCTAAAGAACAGGGGTTGACTTGGGAGTAAGGTCACAGGGGAATGGTGAATGGCCCCTCCCAGAGGAGATAAAAGAGGAGCGAAAGGGGAGTGGAGTTTGCAGGAGACAATTAGTTCATTCCTGCATTTGTACCAAGCATTGCGGCATCTGAAAGATATCGGCCTGGCTACTCTCCAAGCCTGATAAAGGTTAGTAATTGTGAATTATCTTGAAAGACTGTGGGCGAGGAAAGACTTTGCTGGAGAAGGATTCACTGTACATTAAATAAAAGGGGCTTATCGGGACGAGGACTCAGTTTCGTGCGGCTGGGGAAGCCTTGGTCACAACAGTTAGGTACAGTTTCCAAAAATGATTGCATCACTTTATGCTGTTGTATCTAGCAATCCTAAATTATGGTATAAGCGTCTGTTCTCTCTACTCTCTGGACCTATTTGTAAATATGCAGCTGGTTTAAAAAACACAACAAGGCTCCCGTGTTATTTGTTTTGGCCACAAGGACACCAGATCAGCTGCTTCCAAACTATTTTGGGATCTTTTCAAGGCGATGAAATAAACAACACTTTTTTTAAAAAAAAAAAATTGCTGGCCCTAATCCAACTGTGATAATTGCAGATCGAGATAGAAACAATTTTGCAGCCCGCGTTGGAAACGGGCGAGGAAAGCATCTTGGACAGA
Source organism: Thamnophis sirtalis (assembly GCF_051295495.1). Classification (NCBI taxonomy): domain Eukaryota; kingdom Metazoa; phylum Chordata; class Lepidosauria; order Squamata; family Natricidae; genus Thamnophis; species Thamnophis sirtalis. Next base: position 68,785,651 of record NW_028261390.1, on the reverse strand, counting down.
TGGCCTTTTACAACTCAAGGTTCGCGCAGAAGATAGCTCTTGTTTCTTTGAGAAAAAGAAATGAGAGATTTATCGCTGTGGCACAACACTAACTGATGAGTTTGCTTGAGACCACGATTTCTATTTTAGCTTAATTTCTCTCCATACGCAGCTCCAAAAGGGTGGGGAATCTTTTCTGTGAATGCCGTAGATGGAGAACTTTGCTGTGGCCTGCCGGCAACCAGCACAGCTGGCAGCAGAGTCGGACAATGAGGAAGTTGGGAAGGATCATGGGCCAGTCATGGGGGATAAGGAAAGCTCAGACGAGGGATCTGCGTCGGAGGCAGAGAGGGAGTTAGACAGCAGTGAGGCAGAGGAACAGCTGGAGCCTGTTCCCGGTGTGCACATGCGCAGAGATGCCAGAAGACAAGAACAACTAAGAAAGCAGGGTCGACTTGGGAGTAAAGCCACACCTTGGACGTGATTGGCCCCTCCCATGGGAAATAAAAGAGGAGTGAATGGGGAGTGTGCTTTTGCAGGAAACAATTCATTCGTTTGTTACTGTGAAGCTGTTACCATGGCAACTCCATTGTGCTGTACAGTAGAAGCCATTTTAAGGCACAACAGGCTGTAACTTAACAGAGCACACACCCCAAGGGGTGTTAGGGGTGTCTCCCCCTGCCCATATTTGTTTCCAGAGGGTAAGTCATCTGTGTACCAAGTTTGGTTGAAATTGCTTGAGGCGTTCCACAGTTATGCTGGAACACACACACACACACACACAGAGAGAGAGAGAGAGAGAGAGAGAGAGAGAGAGAGATACACACAACCATTTTTATAGATATAGATTTGGATAAACCTATAAACATTTCGAAATGGCTTCAGGTCTTGGAAGGAGGAATCAGCTTCGAAGCAATAAACAGATTTTCATGAACTTCAGAGTCTTTTGAAGATTCGATCACTTTTCTACAGCTTTGAGGGTAGTTGCAGATAATGTATGTTGTCACATTATCATCACATCCCTCAGGTCTGAGGAAAATGACCTCGGATTAACAGTCTCCTAGACAACATGAAGGCAGAGTTAAGAGACCAAAAGACACACGATAAATCCGTAATTCAGATACAGATTTACAGAGTTGGAAAGAACCTTGTAGGTCATCTAGTCTAATTCTGCCCCTCACCCAAACAAGAACCAGTCTATTTGCCAGTTCTCCAAACTACTCAAACTTTCCGCTACTGGTTCTCCAGAACCTGTCAGAACTGACTGAATACCACCTCTGCTTCCAACTCTATTCTATTCTATTCTATTCTATTCTAGTCCAGTCTAGTCTATTCTAGTCTATTCCATTCCCTATTCCATTCCATTCTATTCCATTCCATTCTAGAGCCGAGGTGGCGCAGTGGTTAAATGCAGCACTGCAGGCTACTTCAGCTGACTGCAGTTCTGCAGTTCGGCTGTTCAAACCTCACCGGCTCAGGATTGACTCAGCCTTCCATCCTTCCGAGGTGGGTGAAATGAGGACCTGGATTGTTGTTGGGGGCAATATGCTGACTCTGTGAACCGCTTAGAGAGGGCTGAAAGCCCTATGAAGCGGTATATAAGTCTAACTGCTATTGCTATTGCTATCCCATTATTCTATTCTATTCCATGCCATGCCATTCCCTATTCTATTCTATTCTATTCTATTCTATTCTATTCTATTCTATTCTATTCTATTCTATTCTATTCTATTCCTTTCTATTCCATTCCATTCCCTATTCTATTCTACTCTACTCCATTCCCTATTCTATTCTACTCTACTCTACTCCATTCCATATTCTATTCTATTCTATTCTATTCTATTCTATTCTATTCTATTCTATTCTATTCTATTCTATTCCTTTCTATTCCTTTCTATTCCATTCCCTATTCTATTCTATTCTTTTCCATTCCATGCCATGCCATGCCATGCCCTATTCTATTCTACTCTACTCTACTCCATTCCATATTCTATTCTATTCTATTCTATTCTATTCCATCCCATCCCTCTCTACTGTTTCATCATATTAAATATCAGCTAGCATTAAAGAAGTGGATAGGGAAGGATGGACCCAAAGCAAACACGATGTCCTTTCTACTTAATAAAAAAGGATATTATTTGACCCCCAATTGTGCATTTAATGCCATTTCTTTTCTGTCTTGTAAAGAAGCTGAAAGGCTGCAGCTTTAAGAGAGACCCCCTCTGGGATGGCTTTTCTGGCGATAAGGGGTAAACAAAATCTCTCTTGATAACAGCAGCCTCCACTGAATTGTTTTAATTGCCTTTCTGATATGCCATAAGACATACAGCTCACATGTGAAATAACGAAGTAGGAGGTCAAATCCTTTAGTGTTTGTGCTTCCTGAACTTTAGGGATATCTCAGAAAGCGTCCTTCATTGGCGAAAAGTGGGCCAGTAATTCCCCAGAAAATGCACTCTATGCTAGAGAAGACATCTCGTTGGCTTGTAGCTATGAAACATACGAAGAACGGTTGCAGGAACTGGGTAGGTCTACTTCAATGAAAAGGAGGTCTAGGGGGGTGACATGGTAGCAGTGTTCCAATATTTAATAATATGGATCAGGGGTGGGTTTCAACTGGTTCGCGGCGGTCCCCGCGAACCGGTTGGTCGGTGAACCCGGAAGTAAGAAACTTCCGGGAACGGCGAAGGGCCCACCCGCCCGCCCGTGCTCCTTACCGGTCTTTGAAGGCTTCTGCACTTCCACGCAGGCCCATGGCACATACAGCGCCTGCGCGATTCTCCGCGAGCAGCTGGATGGCACATACAACGCCTGCGTGAGTCTCCGCGAGCAGCTGGAGCATCGCGCAGGTGCTAAGACGCATGCGTGAACTGCGCACGTGCACAAGGACGCCACCGGACCCGTTCCAACCGAACCAGTTGGAACGGGATTAGCAACCCACCCCTGATATGGATGTATTCTTATCGAAAGCAAAGAATTGTATCTCTATTGCTCTTGTAATTAGACCTGATGCTCCTGTTCATTATGCATTATCACAGATTTTTCATGCGCTAGAAATTCAGGTGGAATCATTTTCCTTATCTTATAAGGTGGCAGGCTGAACCAAAGTAGGCCTCAAGCCTGTAACCAAACTAGGGTTTTATGTTATTAAGCTTTAACTGTTCATATAGGTTTGCTTTTAGGACATAGTGCGGTTAGACATGGGTTAGAAGGAAGTCTGCACATGAATTATGCCGAAGCGAAGCATCTATTTTAGCCCATTTGCTGGCTTGGCTTTTAATCTGTTTGGTAGACACATATTGTTAGTTCCTCAAAATACATGCTATGTATATCCGTTGGCTGACCTATGTATTATGACATCCTGTAAACATACTTTCTGTAACTCAAGGGCAAAATCTTGAGGGGTGTTTCCAAAACTAACAGATGGCTTTAGCTGAAAGCGATAAACTATATAAGGAATTTCCTGACTTTCACTCGTTGTTCAGGCCATTCATTCTGAACCTGCGCAATAAACATTTCCTTCTCTGAAGAGCCGGCTTGCGTGTCCCGTCTTTTCTACAACAGTAACATAAGCCGAGCCATTAAAACTTCTTTCTTTTTTTTAAAAAAAAATAATGTTTTTGTTGAATGTTTTAGTCACAAAACATACGTAACAATATAAAGTAATTTTACAGCCTTCTGTATCGGCTTTCCTATTTAGCCTTCATAGTTCTCTGTTCTGACCCCCCTTCTCCGTCCAAAAATGAAAGCCACAAGCAAAGGTAAATAAGAATACTTTTAATCAGTCCAGACTCTCGTTGGCTGCAAGCCCAAAATAAACAAAGAGATAAGCACTCTGGCAGTAATTCTTACAAACCTAGGCAACGCAAACAAGCTCTTCAAGTTCAACCAACTTCTCCAAGTTGGTTTCTCTGAATCGTGAACTTTGACTCCTGCAAACAGGGCGTGGCACAAACAATCTCTTTTATAATCAGGAGAGAATCTTAATCAGCATCAGCTAAGCGCAATCATCTCCTACAATTACGCATTTGTTCCTTCCGCCGAGTAGCCCTTCAACGGCGTGCATCCTGAAACAACTCACAAGTGTTTTCCTGAACACTCCCTCTGATCCAAGGCTCCGCCACCACCTGGTGGCCAACCAGTCTCTCCTCATCCTGCTCGGAGTTGGCACCCTGTCCAGGGTCCTCCACCTCCCCCAGGGCCGACTCATAAGACCCCTTGCTGTCGGAGTCTGGCGGCAGCTCCAACGGCTCCTGCCGGGCCACAACAGTTCTCCATTCTGCATTGCCTTCCTATTGCGTTTACCTTCTCCTATAATACAACAATAGTAGTTCTAACGCTTATAATAATATTGGTTATTTGTCTCACCATGTATTTACATTCTCTATTTTCTGTTTTGGCCATTCAAATGTCTATCCACCTCTTTTGGGCATCTCCCCATTAAAGATTCCGTCCCAAGTTAAATTTAAAGGTCGAGGATCAAACGTTCAATTGAGCATCTCCCTAAAGGAGGAGACCACAATGTAGAGATGAAAATTGATGAGACAAACCATCAAACAAACAAACAAACTTGAGCAATGCCCACGTTCTCTGATTTGTCCCCTGCACTTTGCCAGTCTTGGAGAACGCAGTCCTAGAAATATTCCTTCCCGAGAACCGAATGTTGGATTCAGGTAGGTTCTCATGTATAAAAGGACAAGGCAAGGACAAAAGTCTAATTATATATTAATCGAATGCGTACGCATTTATCGATCACAATCCGTTGCTGTAAAATAGGTATTGTGTTTATAAATGGATCAATCCCTATTTGCCCATTTCATCCCCTCTCTCTCTCCTTCTCTCTCTCCTCTCTCTCTTCCCTCTCTCCCTCCCTCCCTCTTTCTCTCTCTCATACACACACACACACACACACACACTTTCCCTCACTCAACACAAGCATCCAACAACAACCGCAACCACGCAAGGGTAGAGATTGATTGCGTAACATTTCAACCGTCATGCCAAGCGTCTCATGGTTGCAAATGTGAAAAATGGTCGTAAGTCACTTTTTTAAAAATGCGATTGTAATTGTAATTTTGAACAATCACTAAATCAGGGGTCGGCAACCTTCAACACTCAAAGAGCCATTGGACCCGTTTCCCACAGAAAAGAAAACACCGAGACCCGTTCAATTCTGAAGCTGACCGGACGTTTGGTTCCCCCACCATAGTCTCCTCCTAGCGCGACATCCTTTTTCCTCTACCTGTTGTAGAGCCAAGGTGGCGCAGTGGTTAAATGCAGCACTGCAGGCTACTGCTAGATCAGCAGTTCAGCGGTTCAAATCCCACCGGCTCAGGGTTGACTCAGCCTTCCATCCTTCCGAGGTGGGTAAAATGAGGACCCAGATTGTTGGGGGCAATATGCTGACTCTCTGTAAACCGCTTAGAGAGGCCTGAAAGGCCTATGAAGCGGTATATAAGTCTACTGCTATATTGTAACCGGAAGTCCTATCAACTGTGGAGCCGAAAGGAAAACCCACCCCCTGTCATAGAGTCTCCACCTGGTGCGCTGTGCTTCTCCTCCACCCCCAATCGGAAGCTCCTCTCAAAATTGTGATGCTGACTGGTGACAGGGAGCCGCAGCAGAGGGATGAAAAGAGCCATATGTTGCTGAACCCTGCCCTAAATGAACTGTTGCAAGAGTGGTGTGGTAGTAGAGCTCTCATCTCACAATCAGGAGGCTGTGAATTCGAGCCTAGGTAGAGGCAGATATTTGTCTCTCTGGGCACAATGAGAATATATCTGCTCAACAAAACTCTGCGCTGGTGACAGGAAGGGCCTCCAGCCAGTAAATACTCAACTCCATCCAGTTGCCCAGACTGCACCCAAAAAGGGATTATTGGTTCGTTAAAAGAAGATAACTAAATGAACTGTTGTAAGCCAAGAACTATCTGCATTCCTTTTTGGCTACTAAAAGGTCTCCTGAAGAAACAAATAGTGAAGCCAAGATTTCAAGGACACATTTGAAGAAGAAGAAGAAGAAGAAGAAGAAGAAGAAGAAGAAGAAGAAGAAGAGGAGGAGGAGGAGGAGGAGGAGGAGGAGGAGGAGAAGGAGAAGGAGAAGGAGAAGGAGAAGGAGAAGGAGAAGGAGAAGGAGAAGAAGAGAGGGCAATCTCTTTTCCTATGAATAAACCTGTGGCTTAGTGGCTAAGATACTGAACTTGTCGATCAAAAGGTCAGCAATTTGGTGGTTCAAATCCCTAGCACCGCATAATGGAGTGAGCTCCCATTACTTGTCCTAGCTTCTGCCAACCTAGCAGTTTGAAAGCATGTAAAAATGCAAGTAGAAACATCGGAACCACTTTGGTAAGAAGGTAACAGTGTTCCATGCGCCTTTGGCATTTAGTCATGCCGGCCACATGACCACAGAGATTTCTTTGGACAGTGCTGGCTCTTTGGCTTTGAAACGGAGATGAGCACCGCCCCCTAGAGTCGGGAACGACTAGCACACATGTGCAAGGGGAACCTTTACCTTTATCCTTTTAAAGTATAGGTGTATGTGTGCTGTTTGTTTTTTTAAAATCGACAGGAAGAAAAAATGGTGTTTTTTTTTTTAAAAAAAACCACACACACAGAGGCCTGGGAGCATTTATTTTTATGGAGGCACAATGAAAGGACATTCACAAAACTTTGCAGTCTGATTCAGGTCATATTACTGCAGCTAGGCTGCCAAGGAGCTTGCCAATTCTGATAAGGAACGTTAAGGCATTGATTGTTTTAGCTGAAATAGTTTGCAGGGAAATCCAATAACAGGTACTTAGTCTAGTTCCAGGGTGTCAAACTCGATTTCATTGAGAGCTGCACCAGGATTGTGTTTAACCTCACGGGTGGGGCGGTGGGAGGCATGGCCAAGGGGCTTGGCCAGCTCGACATCCCCCGTGTTGGGGGTGCCTGTGGCGGCCAGAGCATTCTGCCAGCGAAAACGGAGCTCGGGAGGGAGGTTGTGTGTGGGCCAGTCCTTCGCTGTTTCCAGGGCAGACCCCCCGGGCCAGATCGAAGCATCCTGTCGGCTGGATGTGGCTTGCAAGCCTTGATTTTGACACCCCTGGTCTAGTTATATTGTATCTACCGTATTTTTCAGATTATAAGACACACCTAGCTTTTTTGGGGTGGGGGAAACAAAAAAAAATCTGCCTCTGCCTCCCAGCAATTTGCCTCCTTGCAGCAAACAGCAAACACCCAGTTTCAGTTGTAGTTTCAGCACAGCCTGATTAGCACAAGGAAAAAAATAATCCACCCGGAATGGGCAGAAAATGGGGCACGCGGAGGTGGCAATAGGCTGTGGCAATCCCTGCAGCTTGAAACAGCTGATAGTCGGGAGGCTGATCCAACTGACAATCAGCTGCTTGTGGTAATCAGGCTGGGCTGAAACTGAAACAGGCTTTTTGCTGTTTGCTGCAAGGAGGCAAATTGCTGGGAGGCAGAGGCCGATTTCCCCCCCCCCTTGTGCTAATCAGGCTGTGCTGAAACTAAAACTGAAACTGGCTCTTTGCTATACATTCGGTGTATAAGATGCACCCAAATTTTCACCCTCTTTTTTTTGGGGGGGGGAGTGCATATTATACCTCAAAAAATACAGTAAGTTGGAACAAAAAAACACACAATCAAGACGTTGGAGCAAGGAACATAGAAAATGATATCGTTGCTTGTTTAAAATGTGTTAAGCTGGTGAAATATACGTGGGCCAACCGATCTCCATGGAAGGAGATACAGTAAAGGAAATTGAACGGCGGGTTGAATGCGGTTGGCCAGCATTCGGTGAACTAAGCGTAATTTTTGGTTTGTAATGTTTTACGGAGTTATAAAAGATTGTAAAATGCAAAATACAAAAAGATCTCTGCAAAACTTGGCAAGGAGTCCTGGAGAGTCACAAACCAATTAAGCGAACTAATGGTCTCCTGCAAACTCCACTCCCCTTTCGCTCCTCTTTTATTTCCTCTGGGAGGGGCCGTTCATCATCCACTTGTGGCCTTACTCCCAAGTCGATCCCTGTTCTTTAGCTGTTCCCTTTCTCTGGCAACTCTGCGCATGCGCACCCTGGGAACAGGCTCCAGCTGTTCTTCGGCCCCACTGATGTCTGATTCTGAAAGCAGCTGATAACTGGCATACAGTTCTGCCCCCCTCTTTCCCTATGACACAGAGCCCATATCAGAGCCTTTCCCAGTCTCCAGGACTGGCCTATGTTCCTCCCCAACCTCCTCACTGTCCGAATCTGCTGTCACTCCGCTGGCTGCTGGCAGGCCACAACACCTGTGAGTCCCTTGGACTGCAAGGCCATCCAATCAGTCAGTCCTAGAGGAGATCAACTCTGACTGCTCTTTAGAAGGCCAGATCCTAAAGAGGAAACTCAAGGACTTTGGCCACCTAATGAGAAGGACTCCCTGGAGAAGAGCCTCATGCTGGGAAAGATGGAGGGCAAAAGAAGAAGAAGGGGACGGCAGAGAAGGAGGTGGCTGGCTGGAGTCACTGAAGCAGTTGGCGTGAGCTTAAATGGACTCCAGAAGATGGTAGAGCAGTGTTTCTCAACCTTGGCGACTTTAAGTCCTGTGGACTTCAACTCCCAGAATTCTGGGAGTTGAAGTCCACAGGACTTAAAGTCCCCAAGGTTGAGAAACACTGTGGTAGAGGAAAGGAAGGCCTGGAGGAATGTTGTCCATGGGTTGGACACGACTTCATGACTAACAACAACCATAGCAACAACAACAACAACAATGTTGGACTCCATTAGATTTCAGGACCACCTCTGTTTTAAAACTACAATTTGAAATGACTCATATTTATGACGGTTGTGATGCCCCGTGATCACCTTTTGTGACCTTCTGACCAGCAAAATCAAACGTGGAAACCAGTTTCACTTAACAACCATGTCACTAACTTAACCGCTGCAGTGATTCATTTAACAATGGTGGCAAGAGAGGTCGCAACATGGAGCAAAACTCACAGTGTTTCGCTTAGCAACAAATGTTGGGCTCAGTTGTGTTCCTAAGTCATGAGTCGGAAACCTTAAGCACTCAAAGAGCCACAAAGGTCCTAACGAGAAGCCCCCTGTTTAATTTTGGAGCCCACCGGAAGTTCGGTTCCCCAACCATAGAGTCTGCTCCTAGCGCGGCATCATTTTTCCTCTACTTGTCCTAACTAAAAGCTCTATCAATTGTGGAGCTGACTGGCAACAGGGAGCCGCAGTATAGGGATGAAAGAACCACATGTGGCTCCTAACTCTAACTCTTATACTAAGTCAAGGACTATCTGTATTTTAATTATGGTTTATGCTCTCTAGACACTTCAGGTTTAAGGAAAGTACTTTGATTACTCGGAGCTAATCCTTTCTGCAGTTTCCAATTAAGATCAAATGATAGCCTTTAATAAAATTGCTCCATTGCACAATGCAAGGAAGTTAATCATTCTTCCAAAGACACAGCCAGAAATTATATTTTCATTAAAACCTGTACATTTATCACACGATATTTAGCCAGGAAGCTGTGAACTCCCATGTACGGCCTTAAGATTCCCGGCTGAATTTTTTTCAAAAACAGCCTCTTCAATTTTAAATGTTATGTGGTTTATTACATTTGGATTTCTAATTTGGGGTAGATTGTTGAATAAAACAAAACATTTGAAATGTTTTTAGAAATAAATCACGAAAGGTGGTATGCTTGCCGCAGATCACTTTATGAAAGGTTAACCAGACTGAAGAAAGAATGATTAAGTAAATGTCACTATAGTTTGTATAGTAGTTTGATAAAAACAAATAAAGAATGTTAGATAAATGGATAATGGAATTCGATCAATTGAATTTGTATGACAGTACTACTAAATATGTATATAGGCAGGGGGTTGGACTAGAAGACCTCCAAGGTCCCTTCCTTCCAACTCTGCTATTGTATTGTATTATTGTATATGTATAAAAATGTGATTAGCAGTGAAAAGCTAGAAGTAAATAATTTGAGATTAGACAAAGAAAGAAGATGCTTTAATGAAAATTTGTGCATTAATGGTAGAATTATAAGGATTGAAGGATTGGAAAGAATATGAATAGATGTATCTTAAATGTTTCAACGCTTGGGATTGGTACTAGAAGTATATATTGAAATACTGAACAATGAAAGAAGGAAGCATCACGTCTGTGAATATTAGAGTGATATGGGAAGGGAAAGGAAAAAAAAAGGGGGTAAACCAGAGGTTGAAATACATGAGGAATAATAGTAAAAACAGAAACTAAAATGTTATAAGGTGTGGAAGAACTAGGAGAAGGCTTAGACCCGAAGGACGATAGTAAAAGTAACGTGTTAACAAAATGAAAAAATGAAATGTAATTATTAGGAATAATATTGCTGTGTTTATTTGCATTGAAATGTATGATACCCAGGTATCACATCATCCATTGCAATGAGATGCATTAAATAGAAAACCCTAAATGCTTTCACAAATAAGTACGGGAAACCTAAAATATTGCATCAGAAGAGAGAGCTTTCTAGGCTCTACGGCTATCGGCATCTGGAAATTTTATCTTATTGTACCTCATTTAGATGCACGTTTACTCCAGAATTAGAATGAAGCATGCAACACTGAACTAGTTCCGTAGGCAGCAGCAGCACCTGGCAATATCTCAAAGTAGGTTTTTCTAACACGCGGATGGGTTTTAGCTACATTTTCTGCTGATTTACAGCCGCAGGCATTCCCATTAGATTGCTCTGGACACTATAACATTGGCAACCAGCTTTTGTAGTGTGGGAATTTGAATGATTTTTTTGGGGGGAGCAACTGTATTTACGATGACTATTATCGTGATTTATTGCTTGTATCTTGATGTACACTGAGAGCTTATGCACCGAAGACAAATTCCTTGGATGTCCAATCATACTTGGCCAACAAAGAATTCTAATTCTAATTCTATTCTTTCCATATCCTATCCTATCTTATCCTTTCCTATCCTTCATTTCATTCTTCTATTGTATTCTATTGTATTCTATTCCACTCCATTCTTCTATCCTATCCTATCCTATCTTTCATTATTCTATTCTATTCTACTCCATTCCACTCCATTCTTCTATGTTCTATCCTATCCTATATTTCATTATTCTATTCTATTCTATTCTATTCTATTCTATTCTATTCTATTCTATTCTATTCTATTCTATTCTATTCTATTCCACTCCATTCTTCTATGTCCTATCCTATCCTATCCTATCCTATCCTATCCTATCCTATCCCATATTTCATTATTCTATTCTATTCTACTCCATTCCACTCCATTCTTCTATGTTCTATCCTATCCTATATTTCATTATTCTATTCTATTCTATTCTATTCTATTCTATTCTATTCTATTCTATTCTATTCTATTCCATTCTTCTATGTCCTATCCTATCCTATCCTATCCCATATTTCATTATTCTATTCTATTCCATTCTATTCTATTCTATTCTACTCCATTCCATTCTTCTATGTTCTATCCTATCCTATCCTATATTTCATTATTCTATTCTATTCTATTCTATTCTATTCTATTCTATTCTATTCTATTCTATTCTATTCTATTCTATTCTATTCTACCCCATTCCACTCCATTCCATTCTATTCCATTCCACTCCATTCTTCTATGTCCTGTCCTGTCCTGTCCTATATTTCATTATTCTATTCTATTCTATTCTATTCTATTCTATTCTATTCTATTCTATCCTTCCATTCCATTCTATTCTCCATTCTTCTCTTCTCTTTTATCCTATCCTATCCTATCCTACATTATTCTATTCTATTCTATTCTATTCTATTCTATTGTACCCTTCCATTCCATTCTATTCTCCATTCCATTCTTCTCTTCTCTTTTATCTTATCCTATCCTATCCTATCCTATCCTATCCTATCCTATCCTATCCTATCGTTTCCAACACACCCTTATGTTCAGTACCATGGACAGTTCCCTTCGCAAAAACTTGCTTCCAACTGCCCTTTCTCCAACACCCCCCCCCAAACTCGGTCTGAATCAGACAGCGATAATTAGATATAAAAGAGGAAATGAATGAAGGCCTCCCGTGAAGAGGGCGTGTGAGGCTCCTCTCCCAAGTAGCCATGTCTCTTGTGGAGATAATAATTCAGCAGACGAGCCGGGGTTTTCATCTTGGGCAATAAACAACTCGGGGAAAAGACCGTCTGCCTCTCTGCAAATGAAGGCTTCAATCTCTTTTTCTGTTGCCAAAGAAATTAGAAACATCTTTTTTTCTCATCTCTTTACTGTTCTTTTTTAAAGCAGTGGGCCGCCTGCCAGTTTGCCTGGGACACTATGTACATCGGCTTCCAACTCCGAGTTTCAGAGGAGTCGATCTTCTCTCCCGCTATATTTCAACTGAGGATCTGGACACAACAATAATAATATCATAATCATAAAACCCCAGACAGGTAGGAATGTCTGTTGTCATCAAGCAGGCTGAAGAGCAATATCATTTAATGAACTTTCCACTCAAGGGCGAAGTAAAATTGGGCATAGGGCAAGCAGCAAGGAGACGTTACTCACCGGGAGTAGCACGTTAAATACAGTGGGATTGTGTCATCTGCATGTTCTTACTCTGTTTCCCTGAAAATAAGGGTTCCACCACAAATGCGCGCACAACAAAACCGCGCCTGACTAAACCACGGTGTCTAAAGCGCGGTGACAAAACCGCGCGACGAATGAGCGACTAATTAGCCCTAAAGCGCGCCGACAAAAGCGCGCCGACAGAAGCATGCTGTAACGTAACCCTAAACCTAACCCTAACCCTAACCCTAACCCTAAACCTAACTGTAAATCTTACCTTAAATTAAATCGCGCTTCTGTCGGCGCGCTGTTGTTGGCACGCTGTTGTCGGCGCGCTTATGACGTTCGCGCTTTTGTCGGGTCATGGAAAATAAGACCTCCCTGGATAATGAGCCCAATCGGACCTTTGAGTGCATGCGTTAAAATAAGCCCCTCCCCTGAAAATAAGCCCTCCCTGAAAATATTGCAACACAGCAGCAGCCATGAGGTGCCCAGGCTCCCTGCCTCAAAAATATTGGATGATTTCAGGATGATGTAATAAAATGCCATAATGTAAACTTACTTCAAATTTAATATGCCTTGTGTTGAAAGGATGTAATAATAGCTGGGCTTAATGGATGTTTCATAATTATAACAATTTGTATACATGTATATTAGATTGATGATACTAATAATGGGGAAAAAAACATGGAATCGGAAACTATTAGAGAATGTTATCAATGCTAAAACGATTGAATGACTTAGAATAGGAGGAAGCATGATAACAACGTATGCAAAGGTATCTTGATTGCCAGTATGGGAATTTAGGTAAAAATTCAAGCGAGGACTATGGAAAGGACACAGAAAGACCTTGTAACCAATCGACACACTGTGTGTAATTGAAGAGGCTTTTATGTTATATGGGTTGTGTGTTTGTCTGAAAATAAAAGCAATTATTAAAAAATAATAATAAGGCCAAGCACTTATTTTGGGGGGTGAAAAGAAAATAAGGCCCTGTCTTAATTTCGGGGAAACCCGGTAGGTTTTCAAAAGAGTTCAGGAGTCCATTTCATCTGGGTTTTTGTTTTTTAAAAATAAATGCATTAACAGTTCTGACGTATCTTAAACGGGGGAAGCACTCAACAAAACAAGGATTTGGTTTCAGAATTGTTCTGATCGGTTCCTGGTCGCAGAGCTCAAAAGAGCTGCTTTGAATTCCCGTTTTGGAAAGTTGTTAATTGACATACATAGAAAAGTGGAGCAGGAAGGGAAAGTTTGGCGCTTTCAATACGAGGACATAACTCCCCAGGTGAAGCCTGCCCCCCCCCCCCCCCGCACAATGGCCTCACAGATTGTGGTGAAAGGTGAAGGGCCTTCCGTGAAACGAAGCTGTCATGCAGCGTTCAAGACTTTTCCCACTTTCTACAAAAGACTGAAAGAGAACATTTTACTGAATCTCTTTGACAAGAAGATCAATCTTTCTTTTTTTCTTTCTTTCTTTCTTTCTTTCTTTCTTTCCTTCCTTCTTTCTTTTTCTCTTTTCTGCTTTCCATTTTCTTTCCATCTTTAGTCCTTCCATCATCTTTCCTTCGTTCCTTCCATCTTTCTTTCTTTCTCTCTTTCTCTCCTCTTTTTCTCTTTCTCTCTTTCCCTTTCTTTCCATCTTTCCTTCCTTCCATTTCTTTCCTTCCATCTTTCTTTCTCTCTTCCTCTCCTTCTCTTTCCCTTTCCATCTTTCCTTCCGTCCATTTCTTTCCTTCCATATTTCTCTCTCTCTCCTTCCCTTTCTTTCCACCTTTCCTTCCTTCCATCTTTCCTTCCATCTTTCTTTCTCTCTCTTTCTCTCCTTCCCTTTCCCTTTCCATCTTTCCTTCCTTCCATTTCTTTCCTTCCATATTTCTCTCTCTCTCTTTCTCTCTTTCCCTTTCTTTCCATCTTTCCTTCCTTCCATTTCTTTCCTTCCATCTTTCTTTCTCTCTTCCTCTCCTTCTCTTTCCCTTTCCATCTTTCCTTCCGTCCATTTCTTTCCTTCCATATTTCTCTCTCTGTCTCTCTCCTTCCCTTTCTTTCCACCTTTCCTTCCTTCCATCTTTCCTTCCATCTTTCTCTCTCTCTCTCTTTCTCTTCTTCCCTTTCCCTCTTTCCTTCCTTCCATTTCTTTCCTTCCATCTTTCTTTCTTTCTTTCTTTCCATTTTTCCATCTTTCCTTCCTTCCATCTTCCTTTGTCTCTCTCTTTATTTTTCTTTCTATTTTCCATTCTTTCCATCTTTCCTTCCTTCCATTTCTTTCCTTCCCTCTTTTTCTTCCTTCCTTCCTTTTCTCTCTCTTTCCCTTTCTTTCCATCTTTCCTTCCTTCCATCTTTCCATCTTTCCTTCCTTCCATCTTTCTTTCTCTCTCTTTTTCTTTCCCTTTCTTTCCATCTTTCCATCCATCCTTCCTTCCCTCCCTCCCTCCCTCCCTCCCTCCCTCCCTTCACTCACTCACTCACTCACTCACTCACTCACTCACTCACTCTCCTCTGAATTAGGGGGGAAAATAGCACCTTCTAGTCACTTAGTTGCCAGAAAATGCTGCTTTTTTTCCTAGGGCAAATAAGATGAACTGCAGGCCTTACAGGCAGCCTGCTAATGCTGATGCCTCCAGAGAAATCAACTTTTGCTTTTTTAAAACGTCTTCTTTAAAAAAAGAAAGAAAGAGGGGAGGGGGGGAGAGGCTTCTGCAGACAAAACAACTGTCTTTGAAACTTTGCAAACACTCTTAAACACCTCCCTCCCTTCTCCCCAGACTGGCGACCCTGCTTTCTTTTAAAGCTGGCTTTAGGACTGTGGCAGCAGCGGTACTAACCCCCCCCCCCCACCTCCTCTTTACAGTCGGAGTAGAAATGAAAAATAAAAATGAGAAACAAGAGCAGATCCTCTGATGTGAGGCCCTGCTAGGAAGCTGCATCCCGGCTTCCTTACCCATGGCCTTTTCTTGCCTAAATCAGGATTAGGATTAGCTAGCAATCCCCCGCACGAGCCTAAATGGGCTCCAGACCCCTTGGGTGGGTCTGAGTGTCATGGGAAGGCAGCCCAGTGCAAAGCTAACCTTGAATCTCGGCTGCCCCGTTTCCTCCCCTCTTGAGTCCGGCCAAAGGCACAGCTCCAAGGAGATCCAAGCAAGGGAAGGAAGGGAGGAAGAAAAGAAGGGAGGAAGGAAAAGGCGGGAGGGAGACAAGTGAAATAGGAGGGAGGGAGGGAGAGAGGGGAAGGAAGGAAGGAGAAGGGAGAGAAAAAAGTGAGAGAGAAAAAAGGATGGAATCAAAAGATGAAGGGAGACAAGTGATATAAGAGGCAGGGAAGGAGGGAGGGAAGGAAGGAAGGTCGGAAGGAAGGAAAAGAGGGAGGGAGACAAGTGAAATAGGAAGGAAGGAAGGAAGGGAGGCAGGGAGGAAGGAGAAGGAAGGAAGATGACCGAAGGAAGGATGGAATGGAAAGAGGGAGGGAGATGTGAAATAAGAGGGGAGGGATGGAAGGAAGGAATGGAGGGAAGGAGGGAGGAAAGGAGAAGAAAGAAGGACAAAAGGAGGCAAAAGAGACAGGGAGACAAGTGAAATAGGAAGGAAGGAAGGAAATAACATCTTGGAAGAAGTAATAACCACCCAATCATTGTCCCAGCTTTGCACATATTAACTGAATCAAGACAAGGAAGGTAGAAAGAACGGAAAGAGGGAAAAGAGGGAGGGAGACAAGTGAAATCAGAAGGAAGGAAGGAGGGAGAAGGAAGGATGGAATGGAAAGAGGGAAGGAGACAAGTGAAATAAGAAGGAAGGAAGGAAGGAAGAAAGGATGGAATGGAAAGAGGGAGGGAGACAACTGAAATAGGAAGGAAGGAAGGAAGGAAGGAAGGAAGGATGGAATGGAAAGAGGGAGGGAGACAAGTGAAATAGAAAGGAAGGAAGAACAGAAGGAGGGAAAAGAGGGAGGGAGACAAGTGAAATCAGAAGGAAGGAAGGAGGGAGAAGGAAGGATGGAATGGAAAGAGGGAAGGAGACAAGTGAAATAAGAAGGAAGGAAGGAAGGAAGGAAGGAAGGAAGGAAGGAAGGAAGGAAGAAAGGATGGAATGGAAAGAGGGAGGGAGACAACTGAAATAGGAAGGAAGGAAGGAAGGAAGGAATGGAAAGAGGGAGGGAGACAAGTGAAATAGAAAGGAAGGAAGAACAGAAGGAGGGAAAAGAGGGAGGGAGACAAGTGAAACCAGAAGGAAGGAAGGAGGGAGAAGGAAGGATGGAATGGAAAGAGGGAAGGAGACAAGTGAAATAAGAAGGAAGGAAGGAAGGAAGGAAGGAAGGAAGAAAGGATGGAATGGAAAGAGGGAGGGAGACAACTGAAATAGGAAGGAAGGAAGGAAGGAAGGATGGAATGGAAAGAGGGAGGGAGACAAGTGAAATAGAAAGGAAGGAAGAACAAAAGGAGGGAAAAGAGGGAGGGAGACAAGTGAAATCAGAAGGAAGGAAGGAGGGAGAAGGAAGGATGGAATGGAAAGAGGGAGGGAGACAAGTGAAATAAGAAGGAGGGAGGAAAGGAAGGAAGGAAGGAAGGAAGGCAGCCCGGCCACCCTGCCCGCCCTTCCCTGCCTCACCTTCGGGGTTGGCGCTGATGAAGACCCGCACGCTCCGACCGCTGGGCCCCAGGTGCAGCGGCAGAGCCGAGAGGTTGCCGGAGAACGCCGCTTTCCGCAGCGCCGAGTCCCGCGGAGCCGACAGCTTGGCGGCCGTGCCAGCCGGCCACATCGTGAAGCAGCGCCGGCCCGCCGCCGCCGCCGCTCCCTCCGTCTTTCCCCGCCCGGGCTCGTCCTTTGGCAGAAGGGCGCCGCCGCCGCCGCCGCTCGTCGCCCCCCCCCCACCGGTCCTCCTCCTCCTCCTCCGGGCCCGGCTGCGGCTCCTCGGCCTGTCTCGACGCCCCCCCCCTCCCGCCGCTTCTCTCCGGCCTGGCGCCGGGGCAGAGAGAGAAAAGTTTCCGCCAAGCGCGATGCTTCTAGTCCTCAAGGTGGCATCCCGGCGCCTTGCTCTGCTCTGCCGCGAAGAGCTTTGGCCCCAGGCAACTTCGGCTCTTAAATGCCAGCCTCGGCGGCGCTTCCCCCGGTTTTACGCACGCTCCGGCCGGCGGGGGGGGGGGGGGGAGAAAGCTGCGGGGAGGGGAGACCACGCGGCGATCTCAGCGGGCCAAGCATCCACCGCTGGCTCTTGCCAAGAAACTACGCGGGTGTGGGTGGTGGTGGTGGTGGTGGTGGTCTCGCGTGGGTTTCCACCTCCGCCCCCTCCCACCCCGAACGGATTTCCCCCTCCCTCCTAGGAAAGAAACTCGGCCGACAGGAGCGGGGGAGCGAAGCCGGAGCCTTGGCTGGAGGAGGGGGTGGGTGGACGGAGGTTAAAAACCAAACAGGAAAAAAGAGCTGGAGGACGAGAAGGAGAAGGGGAGAAGCAGGGGGGGGGGAGAAGGAGGAGGTGGAGGAGAACGAGGGGGAGGAAGAGGAAGGCGAGGAGGAGGAAGAGAAGAAGAGGTCGGAGGAGGAGAAGGGGGGGAGGAAGAAGAGAGGAGGAGGAGGAGAAGGGGAGGAAGAAGAAGAGGACGAGGAGGAGAAGAAGGGGTCGGTGGCGGAGGAGAAGGAGGGGAAGAAGAGGGGAGGAGGAAGAAGAAGAAAAAGAAGAAGAAGAGGAGGAGGAAGAGGAGGAGGAAGGGAAGAAGAGGAGGAGGAGAAGGAGGGGAGGAAGAAGAAGAAGAAGAGGAGGAGGGGAGGAAGGGAGGAAGAAGAAGAAGAGGAGAGAACAAGGAGGGGGAAGAGGAGGAGGAGAAGAAAGGGGTCGAAGGAGGAAAAAGGGGAGAGGAGGAGGGGGAGGAAGAGGAAGAAGAGAAGAAAGAAGGAGAAAAAGAAGAGGAGGAGAAGAGGAGGAGAGGAGAACTTTTTCACCAAAGCGATCTCTCCACCCCCCCCTTCCCCCTCCGTCGCCCCCTCCCTGAGGTGGGAGCAAAGGAGAAGGGCAGGAAGGAGAGAAGGAAGGAAGGGGATCAAGCGAGGGGATCCCGAGCTTTGAAGAGCTCAGTGGCTGCCCACCCCGCCGGCCGGGTGGGATGAAATATTCAGAAAGGTTGGGGCGTCTGGCTGAGCCAAGGGGGCTGCTTGCGCTGGCGGGCCTTCCCTCCAGGGGGCGGGCTTGCTGGCTGGAGCAGAGAGGCAGGCGACGGGGTGGGGTGGGGAGAGGGGGTGATCCCTGGGATCCCTGCAGGAGGGGGCGAGACGGCAACCCCGTGGTCTTCAACTGGAGGGGAGAGTCTCCCAGCTGCTCCTGCGGCGTCTTTAGGCTGAGCGAAGCAGAGCATCCGATCCGAGGGAAAAGGGGGGAAAAGCGTCTGGTGGGGGGGGGGAGCGGAAAGTCACTCAATCCCAGCTCCTGGTTTGATCCGTGTATAAGCCTCGAGGCTAAGCGGAGGGAGAGAGGGCAGGTCTCCATGGGTTAGCTTCCCACAAGGTAGGGGCATGTGGAATCCTGGGGCTGGAAGGGACCTTGGAGGTCTTCTAGTCCAGCCTTCTTCGCAGGACAGGAGTCTTAGAGCAGAGCAGAACAGAATAGATTAATGGAATGCAGAAGAGGAGAGAAGAAAAGAGAATAATGGAATGCAACACAATGCAATACAGGAATGGAGAAAGAGTAGAGTAGAATAGAACAGACTAGAATAAAAAAGAATAGAATAGAATAATGGAATGAAAAATAAAGTAGAGTAGGGCAGGGTAGAATAGAATAGAAACGAATAATGGAATGAAAAATAGAACAGAACAGAATAGAATAAAAAAGAATAGAATACAAGAATGGAATGAAAAATAGAGTAGGGTAGGGTAGAATAGAATAGAACAGACTAGAAAGGAATAATGGAATGAAAAATAGAACAGAGCAGAATAGAAAAGAATAGAATACAATAGAGGAATGAAGAAAGAGTAGAGTAGAGTAGGATAGAATAGAATAGAATAAAAAAGAATAGAATAATGGAATGAAAATAGAGTAGAGATGGGTAGGGTAGAATAGAATAGAATAGAAACGAATAATGGAATGAAAAATAGAATAGAACAGAATAGAATAAAAAGAATAAAATATAATAGAGGAATGAAGAAAGAATAGAGTAGAATAGAATAGAATAAAAGAATAGAATAGAATAATGGAATGAAAATAGAGTAGAGTAGGGTAGGGTAGAATAGAATAAAACAAACTAGAAACGAATAATGGAATGAAAAATAGAACAGAACAGAATAGAATAGAATAGAAACGAATAATGGAATGAAAAATAGAACAGAACAGAATAGAAAAGAATATAATACAATAGAGGAATGAAGAAAGAGTAGAGTAGAGTAGTATAGAATAGAATAGAATAAAAAAGAATAGAATAATGGAATGAAAATAGAGTAGAGTAGGGTAGGGTAGAATAGAATAAAACAAACTAGAAATGAATAATGGAATGAAAAATAGAACAGAACAGAATAGAATAGAAACGAATAATGGAATGAAAAATAGAACAGAACAGAATAGAAAAGAATATAATATAATAGAGGAATGAAGAAAGAGTAGAGTAGAGTAGGATAGAATAGAATAGAATAAAAAAGAATAGAATAATGGAATGAAAATAGAGTAGAGATGGGTAGGGTAGAAGAGAATAGAATAGAAACGAATAATGGAATGAAAAATAGAATAGAACAGAATAGAATAAAAAGAATAAAATATAATAGAGGAATGAAGAAAGAATAGAGTAGAATAGAATAGAATAAAAAAGAATAGAAGAGAATAATGGAATGAAAATAGAGTAGAGTAGGGTAGGGTAGAATAGAATAAAACAAACTGGAAACGAATAATGGAATGAAAAATAGAACAGAACAGAGTAGAATAGAATAGAATTCTTTATTGGGCGAGTGTGGTTGGTCACACAAGGAATTTGTCTCCGGTGCACAAGCTCTCAGTGTACAAACAACAAAGTGATACGTCATAAATCATAAAATAGGTCATTAGATACAATCATAAATTATAAAGGTGCAAACAGCAATTGATAAATCATAATATACCAATAGGGGGCGGTAGTAGGAAAGAGGAGAGGTGAGAAAGAAGAGAAGATGAGAAAATACCATCCCAAACAAATGAATGTCCAATCTGTTGAGTGGGTTCATCTGGGTTAGGCTTGGCCACCTGCTTATTTGGGCAGCCCAAATATCCTTTTAGATCATAGAATAATAGAGTTGGAAAGGGGCCTTGGAGGTCACCTAGTCCAACCCCCTACCCTATACCATTTCAGAGAGATGACTGTTCAATCTCTTGTTGAAAGTCTCCAGTGGTGAAGCACCCACAACTTCTGAAGGCAAGCTGTTCTACTGGTTGATTGTTCTCCTTAATTCTAGGTTGGCTCCTTCCTTGATAGGTTTTCATCCATTGCTTCTTGTTCTGTCTTCAGGTGCTTTGGAGACTAGGTTGACCTCCCCTTTGAGGGAAGCCCCTTAGATGTTAGAAGACTGGTATCATTCACTCCTCATCCATTTTATTAAACTAGACCTGGGCTCAGCAACCCGCAGCTCTGGAGCCGCATGTGGCTCTTTCATCCCTCTGCTGTGGCTCCCTGTCGCCGGTCGGCTCCACAATTGATAGGGCTTTCAGTTAGGACAGATAGAGGAAAAAGGATGCCGTGCTAGGAGGAGACTCTATGGTGGGGGAACCAAACTTCCGGTCGGCTCCAGAATTGAACAGGGGGCTTCCGGTTAGGACCTTTGTGGCTCTTTGAGTGGTTAAGGTTGCCGACATGACTGCTAAGCTACTCCCACAAAACAGGCCACACCTACAGATTAGGTTCTAAAAAAGTTTTGAAGCCCACCACTGGGACCATGGGATTATTTCTCTCCAGGGTCAGATTCTCCTTCGGTAGAAAGTGAATGCTAACCTTTCTCATGCGTTTCAAAGCTAACATTTGCAAAGGGTTTTACTGGCTTTGTTGATTTAAACTAAACAGAATGAAGCGGCGAACATCCACGATTGGGGAGATCTTTAAGCGCTTCAGGCACAAAAGCGGAGACTGGTACACAGATAGAAAAGGTGCATTTCCAAAATGCCAGGGTTTGCAAGGGAGAAATAAGGCCAAGCGCCGTATTTAGCTCCTACTGGCATAGTTATAGCCTTAAGTTTGTCAAGGTTGAATACCAGATTTCAGTGGTGGGGAAAGAGATACTGTAAGGTGAATAATAGATGTAAGCTTTTGGTGAGATTCAAATTGTTTTACTGCTGGTTCTGTGAGCGTGGCTTGGTGGGTGTGGCTTGGTGGGCGTGGCAGGGGGAGGATACTGTAAAATCTCCATTCCCTCCCCACTCCAGGGAAAGTTTACTGCAAAATCCCCATCAACTGGGATTCGGGAGGCAGAGAATAGATATGGGGCGGGGCCAGCCAGAGGTGGTATTTACCAGTTCTCCGAACTACTCGAAATTTCCACTACTGGTTTTCCAGAACTGGTCAGAACCTGCTGAATATCACCTCCGATGTAAGCAAGATAGGAACTGTCTTTGGGCATCTGTCAGTCACCTTCCCTTACTTAATTTTCTTTTTTTTTTAAAAAAAACGTAATTTTAAAATAATGTTTTTTTAAAAAAATGTAAAGCTGATTTGCTGGAAAGCAAAAACAAAAACCTAAAACAAAAACCTGAAAACTGACCTGAGTAATATTTCCCTGAATGTCACTGAACGCCATACTGCCTCAAGAAGTATTTGGAAAAATAAAGGCTGGTTGCAATCTATTGTCATGATTGGAGGTGTGTAAATTTACTCAGAAGACAGGGCAAAGCTAACCTGAGGTGTTTTGCAGCTTCCTGAGTATTTGTATTGGCATTATTATTTTTTCTCTTCTTTTTTATGTCTGTATAAGGAAGCCACGAGCTAAGTCTAATTCTCCTAACACCTTTATTTGATCCGATGCAGCATTTCTAACTTTAGGCCCTTTAAGACGGGTGGAAGTGGCTGGCTAGGGAATTCTGGGAGTTGAATAACAGAATAATAGAGTTGGAAGGGACCTTGGAAGTCTTCTAGTCCAGCCCCTCAGGGCTCCATTTTCACTGGCAGAAGGCTGCAGGAGGATTCCCCCAGCCCCGTCTGGGCTACCACAGGGTACCCCTGATGAATGACGTCGAGCTGGCCATACCCACCCTGGCTATACCCCATCTCCGGCCATGCCCCCCTGCCCCCTCTGAAGTCAAACACAACCCTGATGTGGCCCTCAATGAAATTGAGTTTGACATCCCTGTTCTATAAGGTAAAGGTTCCCCTTGCACATATGTGCTAGTTGTTCCCGACTCTAGGGGGCGGTGCTCATCTCCATTTCAAAGCCGAAGAGCCAGCTTTGTCCGAAGACGTCTCCGTGGTCATGTGGCCAGCATGACTAAACACCAAAAACGCACGGAATGCTGTCCCCTTCCCACCAAAGGTGGCCCCTATAGTTCTACTTGCATTTTTACATGCTTTCGAACTGCTAGGTTGGCAGAAGCTGGGACAAGTAATGGGAGCTCCCTCCATTATGCAGCACTAGGGATTCGAACTGCTGAACTGCCGACCATTCTGATCGACAGGCTCAGCGTCTTAGCCATTGAGCCGCTGCGTCCCTCCTATATTCCCTCTTCTATAGGAATCTGATATTCCATTCAGAACAGGAGTTGATGGCTATTTCATTTCAGCTTTCAGAATGGCATAACAAACATCCATTCCAGATAAGATAAACAGCACACAAATCTAACAAACAAACATTGTCTTGTGCGTCCCCTTATTTTTTGCAGCTTGGACAAGGAAGTCACTTTTTTCATATGGATCAACCAGTTAATAACCCACCTCCAAAAAAGAATTTTAAAGAAACTGGATAATATGAGGCTGTTCTCAAAAAACTATGTTGTGAAAATAATACCATTGAATGTAGGTGCTATATTTGGCTTAGTGGCAATTAAAAAAAACTGTTATTTTTTTTAAAAAAAATTAAAATCATAAAAATAACAATCAAAATATTTTTTAAGAAGTCCATTAGGGCAGGGAGACTAATAAATGTGAAATCCTTAGGTCTACCTTCTATTCTACTTATTTCTATTCTACATTGTGTCTAGAAAAAAATAGTTGTCAAATCCAACATTGGATAATATCTTTTATATCTATAAAAGGCAAATACCACTCACTTATTACGAAATCTCCAGAACCATTAAGCCTACACTTGAAATTTGAAATTTGGCACGTATGTTCCACTTGGCTTCTAGGGGCCCACTAAGAAAGGATTTTTTGAAATGACTATCAGATCATTAGCATTTCTTATACAGTAATTAACATGCTCTGATGCTAAGGAGTTCTACTCCCCCTCCCCACCTGAAAAGAACTCTGTTCCAACTGCCAGTTGCCTCACATTCCGTTATCTCAGTACAAACTGGCTTATGTTCCACTCCTTCACTCAGGAACGATCTGGGGCTCCTTACAGTACTAAACGTCGGTACCTCACCAAGATGTCTACGCCTTCCACCTATGGACTCAAGGCAGTGGGAGCGATATTCCCTTACGTGTTTCAATCACCGACCACCACCGCCAACGGATTGTGAACAAAATTTCTCCTGCATAGCCCGATCACATAGTTTCATTGCGAGGCACGGAATCCAGTTAGTTATATAACAAAAGAACATTGTCCCCTTCACTCCTGAGGCCAATTCGAAATGATTTGATTCTTTCTGTGACAGAATCATATATACTGATTATTTTTAACTTGCCCTTCATTCTAGGATGTTGGGCCCGTCGTTAAGGGTAAAAAATAAAAATAAAAACCTACATGCTACAATATCCCATAAAATGGTGAAGCCCTCGTCACGATAAAAACTCCAGCATAAGAACAAACTAAACACATTATTTAAACTCATCTCAAGGGTGGTGGTGGGGGGAAGGAAATTTTGGCAATGAAACGATAGTTATCAGTGTTGAAGGTAGTAGTAGAAGGATATTTCAAATAAGGTATTCGGTTTGTTGGTTTTATTCCCGTTCCTGCAACATGTGTGGCAGAAAAAAAGAAGTATTCCAGTGGTGGGTTTCAAAAATTGTTCGAACCTACTCTGTGGGTGTGGCCTCCTTTGTGGGAGTGGCTTGCCGCCCATGTGACCAGATATGAAGATGCCAACGACATTTGTCAGAACCATCTTAAATTACCTCACCCACAGCACTGGCATGCATAAGAATATGATGTAAACTTGTTTTTTAAAAGGCATCTTTGGTTTGCGTTAAAACAACTTCAACACATGCAATGTTCTGATTGCACCACAAACGCAGTAGTCATCCTTACCTTTCACAGGTCCTAACCGGAAGCCCCCCGTTCAATTCTGGAGCTGACCGGAAGTCCGGTTCGCCCACCATAGAGTCTCCTCCTAGCACAGCGTCGTTTTTCCTCTACCTGTCCTAATCGAAATCTCCATCAGTTGTGGAGCCGACTGGCAACAGGGAGCCACAGCAGAGGGATGAAAGAGCCAAATGCGGCTCCAGGGCCGTGGGGTTGCTGACCCCTGGCCTAGGTGGTAGTTTCCTAATATATACCTCACTACTATGGTATGATACAAGGCCCAAGACATGTTAGGAATAGAAAAATGGGACAGTGAAGCTCATCAACATTCCCCCATGTGTGCTTCCAAAGCATTTTATGTTAACTTTTAAAATAAAATTGTTGTGACAATTTGACACGGAAGCTGCAACGGAGACGATGCTAGACTTGGTGAATGCTGTATAAGCCTTCAGTCATAAAGGAAAGACCATCTGTTATAGGAAACCATCATTTTCTTCTAGCTTAAGTGACCTCTTGTGTATTTAGTAGAAAGAGCTGCCATGGAAAACACTCCTTTTTTCAGAGCAAACACTTCTTAAATATGGATGTTATTTGGAGGGAATGTAGGTTGAGATAGGGATTTGAATCTGAATTAGAAGGCTCAGCATGACGGTGATTATTCTTAAGAGCTGAACTCAAAAGATACAGCACATCCAAATGGGTCTACCATATCTGGTTTACCTTAGGGTCACCAACAGAATATCACTATTAAAGTATCAGAGATTGTTAATGTTTTGCAGAGGTACCGTAATTCTGTGCAAAGCAAATTATTTGCTTTGTACAGAAGACCTCAAAACTATCCCTAGCAAGCTGCAGCTCCGGAGCCGCATGTGGCTCTTTCATCCCTCTGCTGTGGCTCCCTGTTGCCGGTCGGCTCCACAATTGATAGGGCTTTCGGTTAGGACAGATAGAGGAAAAAGGATGCTGTGCTAGGAGGAGACTCTATGGTGGGGGAACCAAACTTCCGGTCGGCTCCAGAATTGAACGGAGGGCTTCCGGTTAGGACCTTTGTGGCTCTTTGAGGGTTAAAGTTGCCGATCCCTGCCTTAGCAGGTATGCAGAGAAATGTTTGCATGAAATCCTGAATCACTCATCTCCTATTATTCATGGTTCAGTTGTAGTAAGCACTTCTGAAAATTGGATTCGTGGATTAATCCATGCCAAAGTAACCACGGTTTAATCTGTTCTGCAAACCCAGCCGGAATAAAGTCGTTTTCTACCTCCCATTTCTGTAGGAAAAGGTTCAGTGGAATTCAGGGACGTTTGGCTATCGCAATTACAATTCTTACTAATAATTATATATCCCCAAATATTTAAAAAAAAACATGAGAATTCAGGAAGGTTTACCTTGAAGGAAATATGCTTGACATCACTGTGTCAATCAAAACTGAAGTTGGGACTGCAGGATAGATGAAAACTAACAGCATAACTAGCAGTATCACTTCTAGGATGTCAAATTTCAGTTGACCACTAGATGGTAGCAGAGAGATATTGTCATGCTAAACTGATGGTGGTGATCTAGTGGTCAACCAGAGTTTTGCAGCCAAGAAATAGCTATATAGGCATAATCCTACTGAATTTAAGTGTATTAAACACTTAAATTAACTCCAATCCAATCCAATATTAATCAAAATCTCGTGATAGTTTCCAGGAAGGTGTAGAAAGCAGAACCATGGGATTACACTAAATGTGATCTGCCTATTTAGTAACATGTTATGAGGACAAGAAAAACTTGTCTTTCTATCATCAATTAGCATTATTTAAAGTTGCAGGGTCCTTGGCATTGTGTGAGCTTAGTGGTTTTCTGGCAGACGTTTCATTACCCACATAGGTAACATCATCAGTGCTAGGAAGGAGTGGGGTTTGCTCTTATTTGCAAAGCTGAGATTTTGTCCGATTGCTTTCAGTGTTTAAACTCATGTCTTGCTGCCAATCATCATCATCTTTTAATGACCCCATAATGCCTTGCAGGCACAGGTTTGCCATCATGTTGTTAGAAGGAAGGACGCAGGACACAAAGAATGTGCACCCAGCTTGGCTCACTTGCCTAAGATTCCCGAGCAGAGCTTCAGTGCCAAAGGTGGGTTCCTACCAGTTCGCACCTATTCGGTAGAACCGGTTCGTCAAATCTACCGAACCGGTTAGAAGAGGTTCCACCAGTGGACCCGGAAAGCAGGCCACACCTACAGAAGAGGTTCCAAAAATTTTTGAAACCCACCACTGGTCCTTGGATAGGATTATTCTACACTATCATGCTCCTATTTATAAAACTCAGTGCCTCTGTGAAAGGTAAGGATGACTACTGCGTTTGTGGTGCAATCAGAACATTGTGTGTGTTGAAGTTGTTTTAACGCAAACCAAAGACGCCTTTTAAAAAACAAGTTTGCATCATATTCTTATGCATGTCAGTGCTGTGTGTGAGGTAATTTAAGGTGGTTCCGAGAAGTGTCGTCGGCATCTTCATATCCGGTCACATGGGCAGCAAGACACTCCCATCCGGTCACATGGGCAGCAAGCCACTCCCACAGAGGAGGCCACACCCACAGAGTAGGTTCGAACAATTTTTGAATCTCACCACTGGCGCCTCCCACTGGCCAGCTGATTTTTGGAACATTTTAGCCTCCAGTCTCCTCATCATCTTGGCTGCTCTTCTTTGCACTTTTTCTAGAGTCTCAACATGGTGCCTGACACCAACCAGGGCTCTTGTAGACTTCAAGAGGTTCCTCTTGAACCTCTTGTAGGTTCCTGCTATTTCGGTGAGCATGAAACCTTTGTCAGGCCTGCAGCCATCTTTTCTTTTGGATCTTCGGCCTGCCACACGTTCTATATTATTCTGCTATGCTTTTTCTATGGTGGGAAAATGGGAGGGGGGATTGTACGGAGTTAGATGATAGGTAGCCATAACAACATTCTTTCTAGAAAGCCAAGGTCATCCTTTGTCTTTGCACCTCTGCACCTGACTGGAACTGGATGGGTGGAAGCTGCCAGCGTGGCAGTGGAAGATTGGACCATGGGGTGAACTGGTGGGTGTGGGGGCAAGATCTTGAACTTTCACAACTGGGTGGGAAAACCGGAAAGGCTTCAGATTCAGTTTTCCCAGATGTGCCAACATGGCTCTCTTAATAAGTTGGGACTTTGAGGAATCCTTTGCCTCGGACTCTGATTTACTTTTGGATGCTATTTGGAATCTTAACATTGACAACTTTGCTGAATCCAGTTAGGTGTTGAGTTTGGCCATTTGTGCTATTTATAGTCTTTTTCCCATAAAGGCAGCCCCTCCTACTTTCATCCTTTGAAGAGATTAGAATTTCTTGCTTCCTCCCTCCCTCCCTTCCCCTCTCTGTCTCTCTCTCTGTCTCTCTCTGTTTCTGTCTCTGTCTTTCTCTCTCTTTGTGTCTGTCTCTCTCTGTCTCTCTCTGTCTCTCTGTCTCTCTGTCTCTCTCTGTCTGTCTCTGTCTGTCTCTGTCTCTCTGTCTCTCTGTCTCTCTCTGTCTCTCTCTGTCTCTCTCTGTCTCTCTGTCTCTCTGTCTCTCTCTGTCTCTCTCTGTCTGTCTCTCTGTCTGTCTGTCTCTCTCTGTCTCTCTCTCTGTCTGTCTCTCTGTCTCTCTCTGTCTGTCTCTCTGTCTCTCTCTCTCTTTCTCTCTCTCTGTCTCTCTCTTTCTGTCTCTCTCTCTGTCTCTCTCTCTGTCTGTCTGTCTCTCTCTCTCTCTCTCTCTCTCTGTCTCTGTCTGTCTGTCTCTCTGTCTCTCTCTGTCTCTCTCTCTTTCTTTCTCTCTCTCTGTCTCTCTCTTTCTGTCTCTCTCTCTCTGTCTGTCTCTCTATGTCTGTCTCTATCTCTGTCTCTCTGTCTCTCTCTGTCTGCCTCTCTGTCTGTCTCTCTCTCTCTGTCTCTGTCTCTCTCTCTCTCTGTGTCTCTCTCTGTTTCTCTCTCTCTCTCTCTCTCTCTGTCTCTCTCTTTCTGTCTCTCTCTCTCTCTGTCTCTCTATGTCTGTCTCTCTGTCTGTCTCTCTCTGTCTGTCTCTCTCTGTCTGCCTCTCTGTCTGTCTCTCTCTCTCTCTGTCTCTCTCTCTGTGTCTGTCTGTCTGTCTGTCTGTCTCTCTCTCTCTCTCTCTCTCTCTGGTTTTGCTGACAAAAATCAGAACGTGCTTGCATGCGGATGGATTTATCCAAGGAAGTGTGACCCTGAATGGCTGCCTCTTGCTTCTGCTTTTCTTTTTTTCGTATATCCCCAACAATCCTTCCTTGCTTTAGGTTACATAATTAGCGCCTGAGGCTGAATTAATGGCTCTCGGCTCGAGATGAGTAATTCGACCCTTTGCCCTTCCGGAGTCTGAATCTTCATATTGAAGAGAAGTTTTTTTAAAAAAAGGATTAAAGAAACACCCCACCAGTCGCTGGAAAGATTGGATTGAGGCTTTAAGGGCTGCCAAAAAAGGTGAACATTTCAATGTCCAGAAAGTGGATCGGCGCGAAGAACAAAGAGGGGTGGAAGTCAAACCCATAAATAGCTCAGAATGGCCTTCTGGCTATTTTCCTCATCAAATGTTCAAGCCAGAGACGGTCAGGAGCACGGAGCTGTAAAGCCGAGAACAAGTACGCAATTAATTCTTCACGTTCTCAGATCCTGTAGGGATTTTGTAGCCGGACATTGTTTTGATCACGACATCCCCTTACTAGAAATGTCAACGGCCCTGAGAACCGACACGCAGACACTTTAAACTTGGCGGTTTATAGAGGGAAGGATTTAAACTGAAGTTTCAAAGCTGGTATGTTAAGGAGTCAAAGAAAAAGGGGTATTAGAAAGTTTTGAAATTACTTTCTAAGCCAAGAAATCGAAAGAGGCTTGCTCCTGGGGAGGAAAGCTAGGGCAAATCTAGACAGCATCCTAAAAAGCAGAGTCATCGCCCTGCCAACACAAGTGCATGTATAGTCCAGGCTGTGGTTTTCCCAGTTGCAATAGGTGGCTGTGAAATTTGGAGCATAAGGAAGGCTGAGCGCCAAAGAATGGAGGCCTTTGAACTCTGGTGCTGGAGAAGACTCCTGCATTGAGTCCCTTGGACTGCAAGGCCATCCAACACTCTGCAGGCCTCCCAAACCCTCTGTGTGTCCATTTTTTGCGAAAACGGGATGCACGGGGCAGGGTTTCGGGCGTCCAAAAATGCTGTATTCAGTGTATAAGACACACCCAGATTTTCACCCTGTTTTTGAGTTGGGGGAAAGGTGCGTCTTATATTCCGAAAAATACAGTTGCCAACAGAGAGATTACTATTTTTCCCCTATTCTTTTCAATCTCGTATGTCTAAAAAAACTCCCCAAACTGGTCGAATGATGGACATCCCTCATCCGCTCACACACGTCCCCTCATTTTGGGATTCTCCTGCACGCACGGGCAATTTACCCTCCCTGCAAGATCCGAGAGGAAAAGAGATTTCCATTTCTTTCTTGAGAGGATTAAAATCTTTTTTCTCTCAATGAGAAGAGCGACAATCAGCAGAAAAAAACCGGATGGGAAAGAAAGGGGGGGCGGAGGAGGGGAAGGAGGGAGGGTGGGAGCTACAAGGACTTAATCTGATCAAATAATTGGCCAAAGATTTTAATGTAGATCTGCTCTTCTCCCGTGGCCTTTTCGACCCCAGCAAACAGGGGCCGGGTGTATCTGTAACGGTTCTGTGGAGAGCAATGCGTCCCGACTTCCACAGCACAATCAGGGCAGCCTCAGAGAGAAAGTGAGAGAAAGGGGTAGGCGATGCGGAACGGAGGGATTACACTGGGCATTGTGTACTTCGGATCACCAAATATTTAACATGCAACTTGGACACACAGCTTAATTTAATCTCTCTCCTCTCTCTGTGTGTGTGTCTTTCTTTCTCTCTCTCTCTTTCTATCTCTTTCTGTCCCTGTCTCTCTCTGTTTCTCTGTTTCTCTGTCTCTCTCTCTCTCTCTCTGTCTTTCTTTCTCTCTCTCTCTCTTTCTGTCTCTTTCTGTCTCTGTCTCTTTCTCTGTCTCTTTCTCTTCTCTCTCTCTCTCTTATGTAACTTCAGCTTTAATGCACATCTACTGGTCTACTTGGTCTACAAAACTGAGATTTTACTACAGTTTTAATTTAAAACTCGTTAGTTCTTGAGTGCCCATAAAGATACGACACAGGACAGTTTCATGGCTAAGATGCACAATCAAAGGCAGGGGTCTGCAACCTTAAACACTCAAGGACCCATTTGGATCCGTTTCCCATAGAAAAGAAAGCACCAGGAGCCACTCATTTAATAAGTGATGTGAGTAGGTGGTGTACTTTCTCAGGCCAGACAAGGAGTGACTGGGAGGGGAGGGGTGGGGCCAGCCAGTGGTGGGATCAACCGACAGGGAGCCACGCCAGAGGGTGGAAAGAGCCGCATGTGGCTCTGGAGCCACAGGTTGCCAATCCCTGATCTAAGCAGACCAATGGGGACTCATTTGTTTGGGGAGAAGCGGTGACATTTGGAAGCAGCAAATGGTCATTTGTTCGGCATAAGAGTGTGTGTGTGTGTGTGTGTGTGTGTGTGTTCTATTTTGGGCACATCTCCTTTCTTGAAAGAAAAGGCCCATAGACACTTCATGATTAATAGACCTGCTCCACAATACTGCCAGCAGGAAGCCAATCTAAGTGTGAGTGGGGAGGTTTTTGCCTGAATAATTGAAGAGAAGAAGCGAGGGAGATAGCAATTTCTTATCATTGATAAGGGAATGGTCTCAATCTGTCCCAGCTGGCTGGTCAAAAGGAAATTTGTCTTCATGAATGCTACCTGGCAGGCTTCCAAAGAGAGCAGCTCCACAAGGCAGAACTCAACACCTGAGGATTGAGTTTGGAAGTCTGTGCAACTATGTTTAAGTAAATCTATCCGGGAGAAAGAGGAGGAGGAGGAGGAGAAAGGAAGAGGAAGAAGAAGAGGAGGAGAACAAGAAGAGGAGGAGGAGGAGAGGAGGAGAAAGGAAGAGAAAAAAGAAGAGGAGGAGGAGAAGAAGAAAAGGAGGAGGAGGAGGAGGAGAGGAGGAGGAGGAAGAAAAGGAGGAGAAAGGAAAAGGAAGAAGAAGAGGAGGAGAACAAGAAGAGGAGGAGGAGAAGGAGGAGGAGAAAGGAAGAGAAAAAAGAAGAGGAGGAGGAGGAGAAGAAAAGGAGGAGGAGGAGGAGGAGAGGAGGAGGAGGAGGAGGAAGAAAAGGAGAAGGAAGAGGAGAAGGAGGATAAAGGAAGAGGAGGAGGAAGAGGAGGAGAAGAAGAAAAGGAGGAGGAGGAGAAAAGGAGAAGGAGGAGGAGAAGGAGGAGAAAGGAAGAGGAGGAGGAAGAGAGGAGGAAGAGGAGGAGGAGAATAAGAAAAGGAGGAGGAGGAGAAGAAGAGGAGGAGGAGGAGGAGAGGAAGGAGGAGAAAGGAAGAAGAAAAGGAAGAGGAGGAGGAGGAGAAGAAAAGGAGAAGGAGGAGAAGGAGGAGAAAGGAAGAGGAGGAGGAAGAAAAGGAGAAGGAAGAGGAGAAGGAGGATA
Organism: Thamnophis sirtalis; assembly: GCF_051295495.1. Classification (NCBI taxonomy): domain Eukaryota; kingdom Metazoa; phylum Chordata; class Lepidosauria; order Squamata; family Natricidae; genus Thamnophis; species Thamnophis sirtalis. The sequence continues at coordinate 68,753,249 of NW_028261390.1, read as the reverse complement.
AAGGAAGAGAAGGAAGAAGAGGAGGAGGAGAAGAAGAAAAAGGATGAGGAGGAGGAGAAAAAGAAGAGAAGAAGAAGAAGAAAGAGGAAAGGAGAAGAAGGACGGAAACATCTTCAAAGAAAAACCAAAAGGTCCAGTTGCCCCTTGAAAAAAATGCCCCTTTGGGTTCTTAAGAAGATTTCTTGAGCATTTCTTCTCTGCGCTGAAGCTAAGTTGCAGCTCTTTATATATAGAAATGACATTCAAACTCTTTTGCACTCCGTACCTATTCTCTATAACAGACCACCCACCTGTGAGAGGAGGCTGAGGAAGAAGCAGAAACAGCTGTTGCTTCTAGACAGAAACAACAGATGTAGTTCGTAGTTTATCTTATCAACAGCAGCTCAGAGGGCTACTAATAAGCCCAGGAATAGCACTTAAGCTTATATACTGCTTTACAGTCCTTTACAGCCCTCTCTAAGCGGTTCGAGAGAGTCAGCCTATTGCCCCCAACAATCTGGGTCTCCTTATTGTTCTGATCTAGGCTTCCTGATACAGTAAAAAGCACATGTTTAGTCCCAAAACCACTCCTTTTTATTTCAACGGCGGTGAATTATGTTCATTCACAGCCCGTCATGAGTCACAAATAGTTTGCAAAGAGTCTGACAGAAGTCTGCCACAGTCCTTCGGGATAAGGCTGATAAGCGCCCACCTTTATCTCCCTTGAAACGCTGCCAAAGATCTAATCAGCAGAGAAGTGGTTGCTAAAATTTTTGAATCCCACCCCTGGCGAATTAAGAAATATAGCTGAAAACATGGGCTTCATTACCCTTCTTTTTGGTGTGTCTACTTTGAGCCAATTTGTCAATGGGCAAGAGTTAATATTCTGACTCTTAGGAAGTTAAAAAGAGAGGGAGAGAGCGTGGGCTTCCGATGATGTTATTTAAAATTCAAACAACTATGTCGGCCTCTTCGGAGCATCTGTCGGCAATGCTTGAAATTATTCAGAAATCTGAGAAAACAGCTGGCGAGGTTGAACCTGCAGTAAATCACCACACGTAAAATAGATGCATTATTTTTCCCCTCTGTGGGTGTCTTTTTGTCTTTTTTGGGGGGGGGCTAACTTGTTCACATTGAAGGATCTGGAGTGATAACAGCTGATAGCAATGCTTCTATTTATAAGTGTTGATCTACCAGAGCTATCTCTTTCACTCCTGCCAGCCACCGCTTGATGTGAGATTCGGCGTTAGGAATTTTGTCGTCTTAGCCCCGGTGAAACGGATGGCAGGGGGGGAATGCTTGGTGCATTTTGTTATTTCTGTCCAATCTTTAAGGATCTTGAAATCATTTGGCAGATCTGGAAAAGGATCTGCCAAAGGAAAGGAAAGGAAAAGGAAAACCAGACAAAACAAAACTCGTTTTTGCTCTTAATTAACATCCCCTTCTTTATTTATAAAAGACTGCTAGTTCTTCTTCAGATACTGTATATTGATCATCAGAATATATCTGGGCCGGAATTTCTCTCTCTGGGAGTGTGTAGTGCAAGGGGGTCAAACTGGATTTCTTTGAGGGCTAGATCAGCACTGTAGTTCTCCTCTGTGGGTCAGCTGAGGTGGTTGGGAAGGGGGGAATGTGATGGACACAGAGGCAGTATTCAACTGGTACTCTCCAAAACAATGGCTACCAACCTGCCTTCCATTGAGGACCTGTATACTGTACGAGTCAAAAACAGGGCCGTGAAAATATCTATAGACCCCTCACATCCTGGACATAAATTGTTTCAACTCCTACCCTCAAAACGACGCTATAGGGCACTGCACACCAGAACAACTAGACACAAGGACAGTTTCCCCCCCCGAATGCCATCACTCTGCTAAACAAATAATTCCCTCACCACTGTCATTCACTAAGGTTGCATTACTATTACTATTAGTCTTCCCATTGATCCTATCCCCCATTTCCTCCCACTTAGGACTGCAGGACTGTAACTTTGTTGCTTGTATCCTTACGATTTATATTGATTTTTTTTAAAAAAATATTTTTTTATTTTCCATTTTCATAACATATAATCACATGTATACTATTACATAGCTGTTCTGTCCCCCCTTCACTGCTCGTTAACAGATGGCAGGCAAGCAAACTTGAAAGGAACTCTCTTTATCAGTTCTCGGCTCTGCCTGGCTGCGAGCCCAAAAATAACATAATTAAAGTCTCTGCCTGAAGATAACGGAATGAAAAACAAATCTTTCTTACGGCAATACAAGGTGAACAAAACGAAAGCAAAGCACTTCTTCCAATGTCTCTACGAATCAGGGTTACAGAAATCCAATCACTTCTCCAAGTGTACATTACATAAACCACGACCAATGATCAATCAGTGTTGAACGAACCAAGGAACGTTGACTCCTGCAACCAGGGCGTGGCACCATCCGTCCTTTTATCACCAGAATATGCCACTAACGAGCCCCAGCTGCATTGGTCATCTTGCATCCTGAAAAGACTCACAGAAGACGTCTGCTGAGTCACAACACATAACCAATATCATGTTGTGTTAATTAATAATTACATCAGTTCATCTTGCCATCAACTCCCGGAAAAAAATAAAAAATAAAAATAAAAACCAATTATTGGCTCTTCCACTCTCCATACACCATATTTATGCCTTATCCAACACTTTCTTCTGCCTCTCTCCTCCCCCTCCCTACCTCCTTTCTTCCCTCCATCATCCTTTTCTACTCTACTTCCCCTTCCTTTCTCCTTCTCCTCTCTCCCCTTTCCACTCCTCCTTATTCTCCTCATCTTCCCCCCCTTGCCCTCTCTCCTATCCCTCTCTTCCTCTCTTTCTTCTCTCCTCTGCTTCCCACTCTTCCTCTCATTCACTTGGTGTATTTCAGCTTCTGAGCAAACTCCATTCTGTGTTGATGGTATTTATACTTCCATTTCAATATACATAGCATGTCTTTGTTTTTTTAAAAATAAGATTTATATTGATATTGATTGACAAATAAACCACATCACCTTCACAGCTGACAGGTGCCAATGTACAATACGGAGAATGTTAGCATTATCCAAGATCTAACCTCGTTTATGTGAAGTTGTCCAAATTAGCTTTTTAGACATTTTCTTTAGAAAAATGGATATTACCTACTTTAGTCAGATTTTAAATAGCAGTTAGACTTATATACCGCTTCATAGGGCTTTCAGCCCTCTCTAAGCGGTTTACAGAGTCAGCATATTGCCCCCAACAACAATCCGGGTCCTCATTTTACCCACCTCGGAAGGATGGAAGGCTGAGTCTACCCTGAGCTGGACTGCAGATTTGAACCGCCGAACTGCAGAACTGCAGTCAGCTGAAGTAGCCTGCAGTGCTGCATTTAACCACTGCACCACCTCGGGGATGAACCAGCGATCTGGTCTTATGGTTTGAAGAGAGCATCACATTGGAAGAATTCTGCAACATGTCAATAATGGCTTAAATAATGCAGTACGAAGCAAGATCTGAACTAATTAGAAAATAGCTCAGTTTCCTTTGACTGTTTTCAATTCTAGCGAGAGACATTTGCAACCAGTTCATTGGGAAAGTTACTGTTGCTCATGGAATTAAGTTTATATTTGCTGTGCTTATGAGTCTGCCAATTATCTCCTTGGGTTTTTTAATGGCAACAGAATTCTTAATTAGGAAGGCTGTTTGCTCTGATCCAATACAGACATTCTGGTCTTCTTATATTTAGTATCCTCCAGCTCACTCAAAGTCACAGTCTACTTAAAATGTGGACTTTATTAAGCCTTAATAAATATCAAAGCAAAGGCGATCTTTTTTCCCCTTCCTAAATGCGCATTAGCTAAAGTGATCAGGTTTTAAAATTGGTAAAGCGGGACACCATCGACGGGGGGGGGGGGAGGGATTGAAGAGGTGCCCAAGACGTAGCCCAGCGTGCCCAGGTCCTTTTCTCTCGCCTGGCCTCATCTTCACCCTCTGGCCGACCGAAGCCTTCCAGCCCGAGCACTAACAGGAGTCGCTATCAGCACCAATTATAGAGAAGAGGAGAGAAGGCCTGCTCCGCTGGTAAGGACATCTCCAGGCAGCGACATCTTCCACCATGGCCAACACTGCCTACCAACTAGAAGTCAATGGTCGACGACCTTGCGGGCATCCAAAACAGAGATGGCAAGATAACAACTATGACAACGATATGCGAGCCATGGGTCCACACCCTGGAGATGCAGCTGATTGTGCAAAATGCCATTCATTGATCCGAAAAGTGGATTGTGCACCTGCGGGAACACGCTAAAAAGAAGAAGATCCTCAGGAGTCAAACGTATAACGAGCTCAGGTTGGTGTACGTCCATCGAGAACGACGAGAATCCGGTTGCAGATGAGTGATAAGGAAGACAGCCGGTAATTTCAACAGATGCTGCCACGGGGCTGTAGTGACACATTTCATCATCCTGTTGCGCCCTGTTTCGTCTCCCGAGAAGCGCTCGGCTGCACATCTGCGAGGAAGGTCTCCATCTGGTTTTGCTTTGACAGCCACGCATCTGCCAAAAGATAGCGATGGCGACATTGATAGCCGCTTCTTCTAATTCTCTGCCGTTGCTAACAATGTATTGGAGTTATTTCAAATGATTGCTAGTCTTTAGTTTAGTAGGTTTTTTTTTAATGGATGTACGTGGATGAGAAGGTAAATGAAATACTCTGGGTCAAGTGGTGGAAGGGACGTGGTGACTCAGTGGCTAAGACGCTGAGCTTGTTAATCAGAAAGGTCAGCAGTTCGGCGGTTCAAATCCCTAGCACCACCTAATGGAGTGAGCTCCCGTGACTTGTCCCAGCTTCTGCCAACCTAGCAGTTTGAAAGCACGTAAAAAATGCAAGTAGAAAAATAGAAACCATCTTTGGTGGGAAGGGAACAGCGTTCTGTGGGCCTTCGGCGTTGAGTCATGGCGGCCACATGACCATGGAGACATCTTCGGACAACGCTGGCTCTTCGGCTTTGAAACAGAGATGAGCACCACCCCCTAGAGTTGGGAACAGCTAGCGCATATGTGCAAGGGGAACCTTTACCTTTTACCTTTAAAGTAGTGGATTATTTTTAGGGCGAGTCCTCTCCCTCCCCCTCTCTCCCTTCCCCTCTCCCTCCATCCCTCTCAACAATTTTTAAAGCAAAGGATTTCACTATTTCTTTTATTTAGTAGATTTATATCGTCAATCTACCAAGGTGAGATCCAGTCTGGAGCTTAGGAGAAATTTTCCAACGCTCAGAACAATTATTCAATGGAACAGCTTGCCACTAGAAGTTGCTCCAACATTGGAGGCTTTTAAGAAGAGCCTTGGGAGCCACTTGTCTGGAATGGTAGAGGGTCTCTTAACACTTAACAGTCACGAGTTTGGGGCTTGATGGAGGGCTACATGCTGCCCCTTTTACTGATTTCAGCTGGACGAAGTTAGCAGAAGAACCGCCACAACAACGCAGAAGGAAGAACATTAAAACGGAATCTTGAAAGAGTCGGATTATATTTACTCAGGATTAGTGCAAATCAGTCGTTTTTCAAACTCGGCATGTTTTAACACTCTGATTTTCAGAATTCTTATGTTAAGAACAAGGAGGAGGCCTCCCTGCACTTCTGCCTCTTCATGGATGCTTCTGATGGAGCTACAATACAGTTTAATTAGTCTTGTCCAGAGGTGGTATTCAGCCAGTTCTCAACAGTTCTGGAAAACCAGTAGCAGAAATTTTGAGTAGTTTGGAGAACCGGCAAATACCACTTCTGGCTGGCCTCGCCCCTGATCTATTCGCTGCCTCCTAAGTTCCAGCTGATTGGCTGGGTCTCCTTTTGTTGCTCTGCACAGGAGAACGGAGCTGGAAAGCAGATTAGTGGGGTCGGGAGGGAATGGGGATTTCCTGAATCCTCTTTGTTGCTCTTCTCTGCACTCTTTCTAGAGTCTCCACATCTTTTCTACATCGTGGTGACCAAAACTGAATGCAGTATTCCAAGTGTGGCCTTACCAAGGCATCATAAAGTGATATTAACACTTCACGTGATCTTGATTCCATCCCTCTGTTTATGTAGCCTAGAACTGTGTTGGCTTTTTTTGGCACCTGCTGCACACAGCTGGCTCATATTTAAATGGTAGATAGCTCTATTCATCAGCAAACACCGCAAGGAGAAATGTATTCAAGACAGGATATTTTGAAACCAAGGCAGAGTGATAGGATTAGCTTCTCACTCAAGGTCCAAAACAGGACAAAGCCATTAAGCCATAATAGGAATTGCCCAGCACCCTTTCAGAACACAAACCTCTTCATTGCATCATCTCAGAGCAGACCAAACTTCAACCAAACCTGGGAGCTCAGACAACCTATAGAGCCAGTTATGACCTCTACGCCACCCCTACAGCAGCTAATAGAGCCGAGGTGGCGCGTGGTTAAATGCAGCACTGCAGGCTACTTCAGCTGACTGCAGTTCTGCAGTTCGGCTGTTCAAATCTCACCGGCTCAGGGTTGACTCAGCCTTCCATCCTTCCGAGGTGGGTAAAATGAGGACCCAGATTGTTTTTGGGGGCAATATTCTGACTCTGTAAACCACTTAGAGAGAGCTGACAGCCCTATGAAGCAGTATATAAGTCTAACTGCTATTGCTATTGCTAATAAAATACATGTTCTTGAACAGGAACAGGTAGCTCAAGTGCAAACCCCAAGAGAAGGCATAAAACATCCCCATTCTGAACTCCATGTGGCCAGCTGCCCAGAATTGCACGTGCTCATCATTAAACCATCTTTCCAATAAGCCTCCATTTTACCTCCAGTCCCTTTCTTGAAACTGAACCAGATGGATATTTCTTTCAATAATAGGTTTCATGAGACTCCTTATCTTCCAAGACTTCGCTTTTGTGGCTCTCGAGAGGCAAACCTCTTGTCCACCTTCTCCTTATGATGTCCCCAGAGCTGTTTTGCTCTCCTCAATTATTTCCAGATTCAAAGCTTATCCAGATTTATCTTTTATGCTCGTTACTTTTAAGGGGATATTGTGTTTTCTCTTACATTTCTCATTGCAAAAGGCCTCTACCGAGCCATACGTTAGTGCAAAGCTTCGAGGTGCTATTCTTATTTATTTTATGACCATTTATTTCTGGGAGGGTTAATGGATTTTTATGTAGCAAACTACTTTCTGTCCTACCTCCCTTATTTATTATGCCAGTCAAAGACCGACATAAAGCAATTTCATTTCTAAAGGAAATTACAGCTTCTTTGCAAGAGACACCATAAGAAGTGTCCATTAGACAATTTGCTTAGCAAAGAACAATAATTAGGCAATTTTTACTGATTGCAAAAAGAAAGAAAGAAAGAAAGAAAGGAAGGAAGGAATGAAGGAAGGAAGGAAGGAAGGAAGGAAGGAAGGAAGGAAGGAAGGAAGGAAGGAGGAAGGAAGGAAGGTTGGTTGGTTGGTTGGAATTTGTTAAAACCTGGATGGGAGACGGTTGTAGCCAAAACTTGGTGTCGAAGCTGATCAGTCACCGGACACAAGGTGTGATATAGAATTATACTTTTATTTTGGTACCAAGCTATAAGGACCTGTTCTGACCCCCCTCCGTACAGTGAGTCACGCCGACACAAGGTTACTGTTAGCCACACTTTATTCACAGTAATTACTCACAGACAAGACTTTGGCAGCAACTCAGACTCCCACAGATAAGAGATACACACAAGAGCTTTTCCAGCTTAGTAAAACGGTTGTGTCCTGCAAAAGGTCTCCTCCCAAAGTCTCTTCTTATATACTCTCTTTGGAGGAGCCAAATCACAACCACTTGGGACTGATTATGTTCTATGTCTCCATAATTGCTGCCTGCGCTTCTCTGCCCTTCTCTGCCTGGCGTCCGGGACCAACTCCCTTTGCTCCTCCCCACTGCTCCAGGGCCTGACGTCTTCACCACTGCTCCAGTGCCTGACGTCAGGGACAAACTCCCTTTGGCTTTCACCGCTGCTCCATGCCTCAGGTGCCTCCTGGTGGCCAACCAGCCTCTCTGGTCCCTGCTTGGTGTCTGAACCCTCCCCAGGGTCCTCCACATCTTCCAGAGCTGACTCATAGGGTCCCTCACTATCGGAGTCTGTCAGCAGCTCCAACGGCTCCTGCTGGGCCACAATAGGACCCCAGTTTGAAAAGCTAATCAAAGGACCCAGATTAGAATCTTACAGCAGTTTTTATAGTCAATGGATGGTTGCATGCAACCCTTTGCCCATCCCCTAATAATGCATGCATAACAGATAATATTGATTGGTTATTTAGTTTTCAGCACCCCTAAACCCTTATGCTTGTTATGCTGAATAGTTCTGTAAGCTTCCAGAAGTTTCCCCGAGCCACTGAAATGCCAAAGAGAGGGAGACTCCAGACGAGGCTTGCAAAAAAATATCAGCTTTTATTCATGGCCATAGCAAAAACTGGGTAACAAAACCATATCCAAAACATACAAACAAAGGCACGTAAGGAATAGCCTGATGTGATCTTGATTCTATGCCACTGTTTATACAACCCAGAATTGTATTAGCCTTTTTTTTGACTGCTGCTGGCTTATATTCAAGAGATTTTCCACTAGGACTCCAAGGTCCCTCTCACAGTTACTGTTTTGAGCCAGGTCTCGCCTAACCTGTACTTGTGCCTTTGGTTTTTACCTGCCCAGGTGTAAAACCTCGCTTTTCTCCTCATTAAAATTCATTTTGTTGAATATGGCCCATTGTTCAAGTATTTCAAGATCTTTTTGGATCCCGAGCGTGCCTTCTGGGGGGTTGGCTATTCCTGCCAGTTTAGTATCATCAGCAAATTCGATGAGTTCCCCTTCTATTCCCTCCTCAAAGTCATTTATAGCAATAGCAGTTAGACTTATATACCGCTTCATAGAGCTTTCAGCCCTCTCTAAGCAGTTTACAGAGTCAGCATATCGCCCCCACAGTCTGGGTCCTCATTTCACCCACCTCGGAAGGATGGAAGGCTGAGTCAACCTTGAGCCGGTGAGATTAGAACCGCTGAACTGCAGATAACAGTCAGCTGAAGTGGCCTGCAGTACTGCACCCTAACCACTGCGCCACATCGGCTCATTTATGAAGATATGGAAGAGTCCAGGGCCTAAGAAGAAACCTTTGTGGTACCCCGCTGCTTGCTTCTCTCCACGTGAGTCACTGGGATATCCCAGGGGTGAAATGCTACTGGTTCGCCCGAACCGGTAGCAAAAAAATTTGCTACCGGTTCAGGCGAATCGGTATTTCCAACAATCAGCTGTGACGCATGGTTTATGTTAGCTAGAAAGCAGGATAATCTAAATCACTTGACACAGTGGATCCCCCCCCCTTCTTGCTGTTCTACTTACCTTTCAGGTGCACTTGGTAGCAGGTTCCGGCCACCCGCCCGAACGTCATCACGATTGTTTTTGATGTTCTGTGCGTGTGTGGAAGGTCCCATGCATGCACAGAGTTGGTACGTGTGAGTGGAGCGAGCGCTTGTGTGCACGTGCTTACATTTGTGAATCGGTAGTGAAGGTAAGTAGATTTCACCACATCATGGAGGCTTTGCAGAATGACGTTACTGCACGCAGAACAGCATTCTGAAATCATCGTCGTTTGTGGGAGCTTCATCCCTGGAAGCTTTCAAGAAGAGACTGGACTGCCATCTGTCAGAAAAGGTGTAGGATCTCCTGCTTGGGCGGTGGGTTGGACTAGATGACCTACAAGGTGCCTTCCCACTCTGTTAATCTGTAGCTGCTGATGACCACATCCAAATGGAAGATTGGCTTTGTGTCAGATGGGGTTTTCTTTTTTGGACAGCTGACTCCGTGGCCCCTCTTAAATTCCTGTGTTATTCTTAGAAAAACACATCATTTATCCTTCCCCCCCTCCTCCTCCCAGCCGACTCATTTTAGCTTTGATCTATCAGATTCAATTATCTCACTCAATATTTACATTTTAAAAGGCAGGGCATGCCATCACCCTGCAGGGGTTAAACCCAAGAGGCGATCTTGTGTGTCATTCCGATTTTTCTTTAATGTGAAGAGAAGCAAATACTGACTCATGTTTGAGATATGTATGTTGACGGTCATTTTCTGCATCATACTTAATACTTGAAGCCATGCCTCACGCAGAGACCTGCATACGGCTACAGAAATTTGCTCCAGAGGCTAGAATGAATGGTAAAGTCAGTAAAACTCTGAACTGGAGTTTTAGAGGATTGGGGGCAGAGGTGGTATTCAGTTGGTTTGGACCGGTTCGGCCGAACCGGTAGCGGAGATAGTCGATGGGTCTGCCCAACTGCCCTGGGACTATGCCATCCTATTTAGCCATGTTTTTGAAGCCAGACGCATGCACAGAAGGCATAAGTGTGAGCAAAGCACATGCGTGGAAGGCCAGGGGCACGTGTGCACACAAGAAGCAAATTTGCATGCAGGCGGAGAACCAGTGGTAAAAATAAGTGAAACCCACCACTGGGGGGGGGAATTCTAGATTGAGAAAGGTACTAAATTGAGGTCTGCATTTAGTTTAGGAGCAATGTGTCGGGTGTTAACATTGAAAGGAAAAGCTACTGAAGTCATCCAGCCCACTCTTATAACTTTTTAATGCAAGAATGCAGATTAAACCATTCCCAAGAGATAACTGCAGTGGTGGGTTTCAAATTTTTTTAGAACCTCTTCTGTAGGTGTGGCCTGCTTTGTGAGAGTGGCTTGCCAGCCATGTGACTGAGTGGGAGTGGCTTGCCAGCCATGGGACTGGGTAGGCGTGGCCAACTTGTAAAATGTGGTGAAACTCACTTAACAATGCTCTTGCTTAGCAACCAAAATGTTGGCTCAGAAACTCTGGCATTTGAAGCACGCAAGTCTTAAAGCTGTCAAGTTACAAGACCCTTGCATCCCTAACCCTTTAGAAAAAAGACACCAGGGGTGTTCAAACTTGACAGCTTTAAGACTTGTGGACTTCAACTCCCAGAATTCCTCCTCTCGCTCTTCATCTTGATGATGTGCAGATGGGCGGGGGGAGGGAACTGGAACCGGTTCTAAAAAGCACTGTAGATTTGTGGAACCTCTTCTATAGAAGAGGTTAGAACTGGCAGGAACCCATCCCTGGATAACTTAAAGATTTATATCTTGTATTGGTTCTGGGAAATCAGGAGGGGGGGAAGGTTGGGGGGGGGGTTGGGGGGGAGGGGGAGAGGGAGCGGAGTTTACTAGGTTGGAGGAGGGGTGTTGGATTTTAAGGTATTATGATTGTACATGTATACTGCTATTTTTTTCTTTTTTATGTGTATTGAAATGGAATTATAAATACCATCAACACAAAAGGGAGTTTGCTCAGAAGCTGAAATACACCAAGTGAATTAGAGGAAGAGTGGGAAGCAGAGGAGAGAAGAAAGATAGGAAGAGAGGGATGGGAGAGAGGGTGAAGGGGGAAGATGAGGTGTATAAGGAGGAGTGGTAAGGGGAGAGAGGAGAAGGAGAAAGGAAGGGGAAGTAGACTAGAAAATGATGGAGGGGAGAAAGGATGTAGAGAGGGGGAGGAGAGAGAGGGAAGAAAGTGTCGGATAAGGGATAACTGTCTGGTCTATATTTAAACACTTCCAACCAGACTGGATTACTGTAACACGCTCTACATGGGGCTGCCCCTGAAGAGCGTTCGAAGACTTCAGCTAGTCCAGAATGCAGCCGCGCGAGCAATTGTGGGTGCACCTAGGTACACCCACATTACACCTATCCTCCGCGAGCTGCACTGGCTTCCCATTGGTCTCCGGACACACTTCAAGGTGCTAGTCGTTACTTTTAAAGCCCTACATGGTATCGGACCTGGCTACCTGAGAGACTCCCAGAGACCTATTAGATCGCACAGACTAGGCCTCCTCCGGATTCCATCTGCTGGCCAATGTCGGCTGGCGACCCCCCGGGGGAGGGCCTTCTCTGTAGCTGTTCCGGCCCTATGGAACGATCTCCCCGTTGAGATCCGGACCCTTACTACCCTTCCGGCCTTCTGCAAAGCAACCAAGACCTGGCTGTTCCGGCAGGCCTGGGGCTGTTGAATTATCCAGCCCCATCCTAAGTTATGAATGTTGTTGAATTTTTAAATTGTTGTCTTTTATTTTTTATATCCCCCCCCTTCCCTTTTTATTTGTAAGCCGCCCTGAGTTTTCCGAGAGTGGGCGGCATACAAGCTAATTAAATAAATAATAAATAAATAAATAAACGACAGGGAGTTGGCCCCCTCTGAAATATGTCCATTTCCAAATCACAACTTGAAGTTCCTACTTCTCAGTTATATTCTTTGCCCACTTTTGCACCTATTCTGGTTTGTATTTCCAGAATTCGCCACCACCCCCCCTGACATTGGAATCTGATCGATGGCACATATAATGGAGGAAATACATCCTGTGATTTGCAATTATACTTTTATCGATGCAGCCTAAACTTTCGTTTGTCTTTCTGTCAGCCGACTCGCCCTGCTGATCCATTCACGGTCAACTTTTTGACTAGCTACAGTTCCCCGAAAAAAATCTTTTCACGTGGAGGATTAGCGAGACAGGTAATTCGCTTGCTATGCCTGTGCCTTTGATTTATTTTTCATAATTGAATACCTTTGCCTCTGTTTCAATTAAATTGGATTCTGCTCTTCAGAATTTAAAGCTTATTAGGATTTTTTTTTTTAATTTTCTGTTTCCTAGGATATTAGGTAGATGACCCAATTGGGTGTCCTTTGCTAATCTTGGGGTATTCCTTTCATCATTTTCCCCCCTTGAAATCTCTCTCTCTCTCTCTCTCTCTCTCTCTCTCTCTCCACACACACACACACACACACACACACACACACACACACACACACACACACATGTATGTATAAAAGCCAACTACCACTCACTCATCATGAAATCTCCAGATCACCATAAAGCCTACAAATGTGAAATTTGGCACATATGTTCATCTTGGCTTCTAGCTGCTCACTAAGAAAGGATTTTTCGAAATGACTATCAGATCATTAGTATATTTCTTATACAGTCATTAACATGCTCTGATGCTAAGGAGTTCTACTCCCCCTCCCCACCTGAAAAGAATTCTATTCCAACTGCCAGTTGCCTCACATAGCAATAACAATAGCAGTTAGACTTATATACTGCTTCATAGGGATTTCAGCCCTCTCTAAGCAGTTTACAGAGTCAGCATATCGCCCCCACAGTCTGGGTCCTCATTTCACCCACCTCAGAAGGATGGAAGTCTGAGTCAACCTTGAGCCGGTGAGATTTGAACCCCTGAACTGCAGAGAACAGTCAGCTGAAGTGGCCTGCAGTACTGCACCCCAACCACTGCGTCACCTTGGCTCATTCTGTTACCTCAGTTCAAACTGACAGATCTTCCTCGCCTTTACTCAGGAAGTGGTCTGGGGCCCCTTACAGTGCTAAACATTGGTACCTCACCAATATATCTACACCTTCCACCTATGGGACCGCTTCCGGGCTCAAGGCAGAAGGAGCAGTATTCCCTTATGGGTTCCGATCACCGACCACCACTGAGCCAACGGATTGAACCAGAGTGAACTGGATTTCTCCTGCATTGCCCAATCACATAGTTTCATCATGAAGCACGGGTATCCAGCTAGTCATTAATAAAAATGTTAAAGAACACTGGGATAAACTACATACAACACAGTGTGATCTACAATAGATGCTTCCTTCAGTTTGGTGAAGAACAATTGGTAAGAATTCTTGGACTATGAATTTCAGCCTGCCGTGTATTCAGTTAACCTTCATGTCATCCAACCCACAGGAAATTAGCTTGCTATTCAGAATTCATTCATTTCATTTCCCACCTTCTGAAAGAGGAAGTTGTTAGAAAGACATGTCAGAAATTGTTTGGCACAGCTTGTCTCCCAATAGTGCTGGGATCTTCTCCAACGCAGACAATTTATTCAATGACATCAGATTTCTCAATCCTTTTCTTCACTTGAAGTTCATTGATGGCTTTTTCATCATCTGGATCACAGGTGGGTTGCTACCGGTTCGGCCCAGTTCGACCTGGTTCAGCCTGGTTTGACCGAACTAGTAGTGGTATGCTGACCTGGGTCACAGAACCAGCAGTAGCCCAGGCTGGCCACGCCCCTGAACTGGTTCCCCGGTCACTGCCGTCGCCATCTTTTTTTTTAGTTCTGTGCATGCGCAGAACAATTTCCATTGAATTGCGCATGCAGCACCCATCCAGCACGTGCATGAGTGAACCAGCAGTAACGCCGGCTAGAACCCATCTCTGATCTGGAAATAAATCTCAACAAATTCCATCATGATTTCAACAGCTTTTCACCCACTATCAACAGCCTCAGTTTATAGCCATTTACAGAAGAAGTCAAAATGCATAGTGGACACACAAAACATTGTACAGGTAACCTATTGATGGTCATTCAGTTTGACACGCCTAGTATAGGGTCTCCTGCTTGAGCAAAGGGTTGGACTAGAAGACCTCCAAGGTCTCTTCCAACTCTGTTATTCTGTTCTGTTCTGTCTTCATAATCTGTCTCATATAGGATTCACCAAATCACAAAAGCAGACTCCTTGTCCCGACAAAACCCCTTTTTATTAAGCTAATGTGAATTCCTCTCATTCACATCTGGCAAAATCCCGGCAAACTGTCTTTCAAGGGTGAACTTACCACCACAGACCTTATCAGGCTTGGAGAGCTGCCAGGCTGATATCTTCCAAAAACAATGCTGTACAAGAAAATACTTGGCAAGGAGTCAAGATCAAATCTTCTCACCAATGAAGTGAACTAATTGTCTCCTGCAAACTCCACTCCCCTTTTGTTCTTTTTTATTGCTTATGGGAGGGGCCATTCAGCGTCCACCTGTGGCCTTCCCCCCCCAAGTCGACCTCTGTTCTTCAGCTGTTTCCTTTGTCTGGTAACTCTGTGCATGTGCACACTGGGAACAGGCTCCAGCTGTTCTTCTGCCTCACTGATGTCTGATTCTGAAGGCAGCTGATAACTGTCCGATAGCCCTGGCCCCCTCTCTGCCTCCGACACAGAGCCCTCCTCAGAGCCTTCCCCAGACTCCAGGACTGGCCCAGGTTCCTCCCCAACCTCCTCACTGTCTGCCACCAGCACCACTGGTGGGCCACAGCACATGGAAACCTACCACAGTATTGTTTTCAGTCCTAAATGTGTTTTTCAAAAGGCTTCGTTCGTTTTGCTTGAAGACATTTTTTGACGACATCTCATCCAAGAAGCTTCTTCTGTTCTGAAGAAGTGAAACCTCTTCAAGCAAAAAGAAAGCAAGGCCAGTTGCCTTTTGAAAGGAAGCACCTTTGGGACAACCACGACCTGGGTGATTGAGAATCTCCACAGATATAGGGTTGTTGTTTTTTTAGTCTTGGAGTTTCCAGAAATGGTTCTTTCGTCTGGATTTCTGCCAACGATTGTGGATATTTTAGTGTGCAACACCATGTGTCCTTCCTTTGCGTTGCTTCACTAACCAGTTGTACCCTTCAGCTTCTGTATTTCAATTAGGAGAAACATGTCATCAGGTCCCTGTTAAACTGATTAAATCATCTTCACCTTTTTGTAATAAGATTTCAAGTTCATCTTGTTTATTTCCCCTACTCTGAGAATCAGTACATAAATAATGCAGACCATGGCTTTCCTGAGTCAGAACTGGCCCTTAGTTTTCACTGAGTAGTTTAAAAGGGTCCTCTTTCTTTCTTTCTTTCTTTCTTTCTTTCTTTCTTTCTTTCTTTCTTTCTTTCTCTCTCTCTCTCTCTCTTACTTTGCTTGCTTGCTTCTTTCCTCTCCTCTCCTCCCCTCTCCTCTTCCCTCCCCCTCCCTTACTCTCCCTCCTTTAAATTAAACAAAACAGCTTTCTTTCTCTTTCTCTCTCTCTCTCTTTCCTTCCTTCCTTCCTTCCTTTCTTCTCTCCCCTCCTTCCCTTACTTACACTCCCTAATTTAAATTAAGCAAAACAGATCTTTCTCTCCTTCCTTCCTCCTCTCCCTCCCTCCCTTACTCTTCCTTCTTTAAATTAAGCAAAACAGCTCTTCTCTCTCTCTCTTTCCTTCCTTCTCTCCTCTCCCTCCCTCCCTTACTCTCCCTCTTTTAAGCAAAACAGCACACTCTCTCTTCCTTTCTTTCCTTCTTTTCTTCCTTCCTTCCTCTTCTCCCCTCCCTCCTTCTCCCTCCTTTAAGCAAAACAGCTTTCTTTTTCTTTCTCTCTTTCCTTCCTTTCTTCCTTCCTTCCTTCCTTCCTCCTCTCCCTCCCTCCTTACTCTTCCTTCCTTAAATGAAGCAAAACAACTCTTTTCTCTCTCTTTCCTTCCTCCTCTCCTCTCCCTCCATCCCTTACTCTCCCTCTTTTAAGCAAAACAGCGCTCTCTCTCTTTCTTTCTTTCCTTCCTTCCTTCCTTCCTTCCTACTCTCCCCTCCTTCCCTCCTTCTCCCTCCTTTAAGCAAAACAGCTCGCTTTCTCCCTCCCTCCCTCCGTTCCTCCCCCCACTCTCTCTTTTTCATTGTGCTGCAATGGGGAAGCCCTTAAGTCAAGCTGTTTCAGCATTTCAGTTTTCGTCACCAATCCCTGCAGGTTGTAAACTCTTCGGATCAATGTTCCCTTGCGTTGGGGGCAATCACACCATTCCAAGTCTGTGTTGGGTTCATCGCATTCTATCCTCAGTAGCCCACCCTCCAGGCTGCAAACCGTCACTATAAAGAGAAAGTAGGACGTTGTCGAAAAGCAATGGTTAGTGTGTGCTTCAGTAATGCTCTATATATGTTAACGTTAGAGACAGCAAGGCTGAACCCTACGGTGGGGTCAAATGCCTCATCAGTTTGAATTCTTTATGCCACTGTAAGAGACCTAAGTGTTCTGACCTAGGCTACCCAAAAGCACGAAGCCAACTCCTCGTCCCAATAAAACCCCTTTTATTTAGTTTAAAGGGAATTCCTCTCCAGCAAAGTCCCGGCCGACAGTCTATCAAGAGATTTCACAGCTACAGACCTTATCGGGCTTGGAGAGCTGCCAATATCTTCCAAACGCCATCCTGTAGCAGCAATTACTTGGCAAGGAGTCAGGAACAGATCTTCACCCGAATGAATTGAACTGATTGTCTCCTGCAAACTCCCCTCCCCTTTCGCTCCTCTTTATTCCCTATGGGAGGGGCCATTCACCATCCACCTGCGGCTTTATTCCTGAGTCGACCCTTGTTCCTTAGCTGTTCCCTTCACCTGGCAGCTCTGCGCATGCGCACACTAGGAACAGGCTCCAGCTGTTTTACTGCCCCACTGATCTCCAAAGGCAGCTGATATCTGTTGGACGACCCTGGCCTCCACTCTGCCTCAGATGCAGAGCCCTCGTCCGAGCCTTCCCCAGACTCCAGGACTGGCCCATGTTCCTCCCCAACCTCCTAATTGTCACCAGCTCTGCTGGTGGGCCACAACACTAAGTTCATCCCTCCTTGAAGGTCCGTTGACTCTTATCTGCCGCCAATTCACCTCGATTTTTAGTAGATCCAATTCTTGTGACTACGTAGCATGAAATAAACTTATAGTACTTTTGAACTCTGTCCTGATTCCTGACTTTTTGTGCCTGATGGTTAAGCCAACAGAGATACAGTAAACAGGTCTACCTCTCGGCCAAAACTAGGCTGGGCGGGGGGGAGGGTTTTAAAAGTACAATGACTATATATGTATACTGTTTTGTTCTATTTTTTTTAAAAAAGGATAATACATGTTAAAATTAAATATGTATATTGAAAAGGAATTATAAATACCATCAACATAAAATGGAGCTTTCTCAGAAGCTGAAATACACCAAGTAAATGGGAAATAGAGGAGAGAGAGGGAAGAAGAAAGGGATAGGAGAGAGGGCAAGGGGGGAGGGAAGAGGAGGAGAGAAATGAGGAGTGGAAAGGGGAGAGAGGAGAAGGAGAGAGGAAGGGGAAGTAGAGAAGGGAAGGATGACAGAGGGAAGAAAGGAGGCAGGGAGGGGGAGGAGAAAGGGAGAAGAAAGTGATGGATAAGGTACAAATATGGTGTATGGAGAGCAGAAGAGCCAATAATTGTTTTTGGGAGTTGACAGTAAGATGAATCAATGTAAACATTTATTAATACAATATGTTGTTGGCTATGTAATAGTATACATGTGATTATATGTTATGAAAATGAAAAAATTTTTTTTTATAATATTAAAAAAAAGGAAACAGTGGACTGGCATCCGAATATTCTGAATTTTCTCCAGAACCAGGCCAAGAAGCTAAGTACAGTATGTGTGGCTTGACCAAAGCTAAAAAAGTATCATCTGGAAGAGAAAACGGATCATAGTAACACTGGAAAAGATTACCATTCTGTCAGAATACACACAGCATGACTATTTCGAGACAACTCAGGAGCAAAATGCAGTAAACAGAGGTTTGTCTTTCAAATAGTGGTTTATCTACGAGGGATATATACATACACATACTAGGCAAAATCAGGCAATCAATCATCAACTATAGCATGGAAGCACACAGGGAGAGAGAGAGATACATCCCAACCAGGCCTCTCTTATAATACAGTCTCTTAAAGTGATAAAGAGCCAAATAATGCTGCTGACTCATTACTACCACTGTATCATCATTACAGTATTACAGCAGCTGGTCAGCTATTAAATCATCATTACCCTGACACATTCATTTCATATTCTGGACAAGGGACTTTTAGAAATATGTGGTTCGACTCTAAAATTAAACCCTTTCCCCCCCCCGAAAGCTAGACTTCTCTATTTTGTACATCGCTACAAATAAACTCATCTAATGCTACCCACAAAAAACAACCCACACACAGTCCTCCCCTCTGTCTCTCTCACACACGCATTCACACATGTGCCTCTCACAAATCCTTAAAATTCATCTTTAGAATAAATTGTTCTCTCCCACCCGCACTGAAGAATCAGTTCCTGTCTCCTTCCAATTTATTCTTTGAAAAAAGAAATCCCTTTCTAAAATAATTCCCCAGCCTCATCTAACTTTAAATTAATTTGTGTCCCCTTTCTACATTCTCTTAATAGGTAAAGTCAAAGGTTCCCCTCCCACATATGTGCTGGTCGTTCCCGACTCTAGGGGACAGTGCTCATCTCTGTTTCAAAGCTGATAAGTCATAGGTCATAAATCGTAGTTGAAATCATAAACCGTAAGATACAAACAACAAGTGATCAATCGTATGATACCAACAGGAGATGGTAGTACGAGAAATGGGAAGATGAGGAAGATGAGGAGGGCAATAGTAATACAGCCTTACGATGTGGTTAGATATCAGTGGTGGGTTTCAAAAATTGTTCGAACCTACTCTGTGGGTGTGGCCTCCTTTGTGGGAGTGGCTTGCTGCCCATGTGACCGGATATGAAGATGCCGACGACACTTGTCAGAACCACCTTAAATTACCTCACACACAGCACTGGCATGCATAAGAATATGACGTAAACTTGTTTTTTAAAAGGCATCTTTGGTTTGCGTTAAAACAACTTCAACACACACAATGTTCTGATTGCACCACAAACGCAGTAGTCATCCTTACCTTTCACAGAGGCACTGAGTTTTATAAATAGGAGCATGATGGTGTAGAATAATCATATCCAAGGACCAGTGAAGGGTTTCAAAATTTTTTGGAACCTCTTCTGTAGGTGTGGCCTGCTTTCCGGGTCCACTGGTGGAGCCTCTTCTAACCGGTTCGGTAGATTTGACGAACCGGTTCTACCGAATAGGTGCGAACTGGTAGGAACCCACCTCTGTTAGATATCCTTTAGGCACAAAACAGGGAAGTTTGGTGTTCAGCAGAGGAATGCCATGGGGGAATGTGTCTAGTTGTTTTGCATGCGATGCCCAATAGCCTTGTCCTGAGGGGAAGAGTTCAAACAGTTTGTTTCCCATCCAGGACCATCCATCCATTCGTGTCGATATTTTCACAGCCCTCTCTCTGACTTGTGCAGTGTACAGGTCCTACATGGAAGGCAGGTTGGTAGCCATTGTTTTTTTTTATGCCGTTCTAACTATTCGTTGAAGTCTGGGTCTGTCCTATTTGGTTGCTGCTGTTGCGAAGTTGTGTCTGACCCATCGCGGCCCCATGGACAACGTTCCTCCAGGACTTCCTGTCCTCCACCATCTTCTGGAGTCCATTTAAGCTCATTGCTTCAGTGACTCCATCCAGCCACCTCATTCTCTGCCGTCCCCTTCTTCTTTTGCCCTCCATCATTCCCAGCATGAGGCTCTTCTCCAGGGAGTCCTTCCTTCTCATCAGGTGGCCAAAGTCTTTGAGTTTCCTCTTCAGGATCTGGCCTCCTAAGGAGCAGTCAGGGTTGATCTCCTCTAGGACTGACTGGTTTGATCGCCTTGCAGTCCAAGGGACTCTCAGGAGTCTTCTCCAGCATCAGAGTTCAAAGGCCTCCATTCTTTGGCTTCCTTCCTTCTCATGAGCTGACCAAAGTCTTTGAGTTTCCTCTTCAGGATCTGGCCTCCTAAGGAGCAGTCAGGGTTGATCTCCTCTAGGACTGACTGGTTTGATCGCCTTGCAGTCCAAGGGACTCTCAGGAGTCTTCTCCAGCATCAGAGTTCAAAGGCCTCCATTCTTTGGCTTCCTTCCTTCTCAAGAGCTGACCAAAGTCTTTGAGTTTCCTCTTCAGGATCTGGCCTCCTAAGGAGCAGTCAGGGTTGATCTCCTCTAGGACTGACTGGTTGGATGGCCTTGCAGTCCAAGGGACTCGCAGGAGTCTTCTCCAGCACCAGAGTTCAAAGGCCTCCATTCTTTGGCACTCAGCCTTTCTTGTGGTCCAACTTTCACCACCATACATTGGTTGCTGAACCAAACCAGATAGTTAAGAACGAGTAGAATTGACAGTAGCTAAAACGGGGATTCTGGGCACACAGATCCACCATGAAGCTTGGAGAACTCTAATATTCTTGTTCAGAAAATATTGAGGCTTACATTCAATGAGCTTATATTTAATGTTGAATGGCTGTTGGAAGAACAGGAGTAAATACACACACACATACAATTGAGGATACTACATTGGTTTGGAAACCTTGGTTCCACAATGCTACGTTTCCCTCTCCAAAGTGCCATTCATTTGATTTTACTTGGTCAATCAGTGGGTACATTGCGTGGGGAAATAAGGAGGATGAGCTTGGGTGAAGATAAGATGGAAGCAGGTGAGATTATCTCCTTTCGGATTTCAAGCCCGCTGATTTGTGCGAGTCAGTGCAAGAGATGAAAGTTAGGAAAAAAGAGAGATAAAACATCCCTCACACCACCTCCTCCTTTTGCAGTTTCTTCTCTTCTGTAGTGTAGGAAGTTGGCACCCATCGCTCTCCTAGGAAAATGAGATATTTTAGGAAATATTAAAAGAGCAGGCTATTTCCCCTAAAAGTGAGGCAGAAACTCACACCCACCCCACCTTTGTCAACGGGCCATTAAGGCCTGAGCCAGTATATTCTACATAACCAAGACGTACCTCCTTCAGGCAGAGCCATAGGAGGAACTGCCCAGAGCCCTTTCAAAGACATCATCACCCAGCAAGAGTCAACCAAGCCTGGGACTCAAAAGACAATCTACAAAGTTACCCCTGCATGGCCCCCATGGGAGTCTGACAACCAATCAGAATGCAAGCTCAAATTCAAAAGCCCAGAGAGGGCATGAAATCCAGGCACACTCGGCATCTCTTCCCCTTTTGGCCCAGGGTCTCAAGCCATGTGATCCTGTCCATCCTCAATAAACCTTCTTTCCAAGCAACTTCCATGAATCCAGTGTCTTTTCCCCCACTTGGAACTGAACCCAGATGGACATTTCTTCCAACAGTAGAAAGTATGACAAGGCTAGACGTCTCAAGTAAAAACTGGAAAGTATAAATATTTAATTCTATGTATAGATCTCTCTCTCTCTCTCTGGGTCTCTCTCTATTTCTTTCTTTCTTTCTTTCTTTCTTTCTTTCTTTCTTTCTTTCTTTCTTTCTTTCCTTCCTTCCTTCCTTCCTTCCTCCTCTCCTCTCCCCTCCCTTCCTCTCCCTACTTTAAATTAAGCAAAACAGCTCTTTTTTCCTTCCTTCCTTCCTTCCTTCCTTCCTTCTTTCCTTCCTTCCTTCCTTTCTCCTCCTCTCCTCTCCCCTCCCTTTGTCCCTCCCTCTGTCGCTTACTCTCCCTCCTTTATATTAAGCAAAACAGCTCTTTCCGAAGACAATTTTCTTGTGTGTCGAATCACTCTTGGCCAATAAAGAATCTCTCTCTCTCTCTCTCTCTCTCTCTCTCTCTCTCTCTCTCTCTCTCTCTCTCTCTCTCTCTCTCTCTCTCTCTCTCTCTCTCTCTCTCCTCTCTCTCATTCTCTCTCCTCTCTCATCTCTCTCTCTTATTCTCTCTCTCTCCTCTCTCTCCTCTCTCTCTCATTCTCTCTCTTTCATTTCTCTTTCATCTCTCTCTCAATCTCTCACTAATTTCTGCCTCTCATTCTCTCTCTCATCTCACTCTCTCTCATCTCTCTCTCATTCTCTCTTTCATATCTCTCTCATTCTGATCTCTCTCTCCTATTCTCTCTCTCCTCTCTCTCTTATTCTCTCTCTCATTCACTTTCATCTCTATCTCTCTCATTCTCTCTGTCTCATTTTCTCTCTCTGTTTCTCATTCTCTGTCTCCTCTGTCTCCTCTCTCTCTCTCTCTCTCTCTCTCTCTCTCTCTCTCTCTCTCTCTCTCTCTCTCTCTCTCTCTCTCTCTCTCTCTCTCTCTCTCTCTCTCTCCACCAAAGGATCATTTGCAGAAGAGCCGTTAATGATTCTTCAATTTCCTTCGGTTTCTATTTTGCTTGGATCCCATTCAAAATTGCTATTTTTCTCCACTCGTTACAGCTACGCTCTTTTGTGATGTAAACAGCAATTGAGTTTTTAGGGGATATTTTCATGAACCGATGGAAGGAAAATTACGGGGGAGCTTCTGCGCTTGTGGACCTGAGCAAAAATATTAAGAAAATGTTCTGGTATCTTATCTAGCACTTCTCCTTATATGGTACGGGTAATCCTTGTTTGGCAACCAGAATTGTGACTGGCAATTTGTTTGTTAAATAAAGTGGTTGCTAAGTAAAAAAGATGACTTGGATTCTGATATTACTTCATCTTCCCCACTGTTGTAAATGCAAAGAGTCCCTAATGAGATTGTATGTACTCAGTACATGAGGACGTGTGTTCCCATCCTCCTGAAACTCACTGCTTAATTTCAAAGTGTAAGAGAGTTCATGGCTCTGGGGTTATCAGCTAAGACCAATATCCATCCATCCATCCATCCATCCATCCATCCATCCATCCATCCATCCATCCATCTATCCTTCCATCCTTCCTTCCTTCCTCCCTCCCTTCTTTCCTTCTCTTGTTCCTTCCTTCCTTCATCTCATCCTCCCTTTCCTTCTTTCCTTCTTTCCTTCATCTAATTCTCCCTTTCCTTCCTTCCTTCCTTCCCTCCCTTGTTCCTTCCTTCATCTCGTTCTCCCTTTCCTTCTTTCCTGCAATCCATCTCATTCTCCCTTTCCTTCATTACTTCTTTCCTTCATCATTCTCCTCCCTCCCTCCCTTCCCTTGTTCCTTCCTTCCTTCATCTCCCTCTCTTTCCTTCTTTCCATCTCATTCTCCCTTTCCTTCTTTCCTTCATTCCTTCTTTCCTTCATCTCATTCTCCCTTTCCTTCTTTCCTTCTATCATCTCATTCTCCCTTTCCTTCTTTTTTTCTTTCCTTCATCTCATTCTCCTTTTCCTTCCTTCCTTCCCTCCCTTGTTCCTTCCTTCATCTCGTTCTCCCTTTCCTTCTTACCTGCTATCCATCTCATTCTCCCTTTCCTTCATTACTTCTTTCCTTCATCATTCTCCTCCCTCCCTCCCTTCCCTTGTTCCTTCCTTCCTTCATCTCCCTCTCTTTCCTTCTTTCCATCTCATTCTCCCTTTCCTTCTTTCCTTCATTCCTTCTTTCCTTCATCTCATTCTCCCTTTCCTTCTTTCCTTCTATCATCTCATTCTCCCTTTCCTTCTTTTTTTTCTTTCCTTCATCTCATTCTCTCTTTCCTTCCATCCTTCCTTCCTTCCCTCTCTCCCTCCCTTCCCCAGCTGATAATTGAAAATTGGCAGAATACACACACATTTCTAGGCATTATCGCAGATGACATAATGCTTGTGTTAGGGAAGACAAGATTCTCAGGGACACTTAAGAGTACAATGCTCTTAATCTTCTCCCACTTCACCACAGTGACTCTGGCTATGATTGCTACCAACCAGGACATATTTTTTTATTGAGTAAATCTCCATGGAAACCACAGCAGCAATCAAAGGGAGGAAGGACAAAAATATTCAAGTTATTCCCTAGAGCAAAGATTCTCAAACTGATCAAATTCCATTCATTCAGTCTGCAGGCAGGATGCACAACCTCTAAGAATATCTACACAATATACGTATTTCTAAGCTTACTTCCCTCCCTCCTTCTTCTGATGGAGACCGTTTTAGTAAATTAGAACACTGGAGATTGAAATGTTGGTTTAGGGACTATGATTTTTGTGGTAAACAGTTCTATTATCTGTGGAATCAGTCATTTAAGAGACTAACAGATTTGGAAGGGACCAATGTGGAGGTCTTCTAGCTCAGGGGTCAGCAAACTTAAACACTCAAAGAGTCATTTGGACTCGTTTTCCGCAGTAAAGAAAACACCGGGAGCCACAAAGATCCTAACCGGAAGCCCCCTGTTCAATTCTAGAGCTGACCGGAAGTTCAGTTCCTCCACCATAGAGTCTCCTCCTAGCTGACCGGAAGTTCAGTTCCCACACCATAGAGTCTCCTCCTAGCTGACCGGAAGTTCAGTTCCCACACCATAGAGTCTCCTCCTAGCTGACCGGAAGTTCAGTTCCCACACCATAGAGTCTTCTCCTAGCTGACTGGAAGTTCAGTTCCCCCACCATAGAGTCTCCTCCTAGCTGACCGGAAGTTCAGTTCCCACACCATAGAGTCTCCTCCTCCTAACGCGGCATACTTTTTCCTCTACCTGTCATAACCGAAAGCCCTATCAATTGTGGAGACAACTGGAAAACCCTCTCCTTCCCATAGAGTCTTCTCCTGGTGCACTTGATGAGTTCCATCATTGCTTCTTGCCTTGTTTTCAGGTGCTTTGGAGAATAGGTTGACTCCGTCTTCTTTGTGGCAGCCCCTGAGAACCGCTTCAAACTCGACTGCAGAAAATACGACTTCTGTCGTATTTGCTGTTGGTGGTAACATGTTGAATTTTTGCCTTCATGCAGTTTGTGGCTAAGGCTTGTTCTTGAGCTGCCAAAATAAAGCCTTCTGTTTCTTTTTTCAGTGCTCCTGATCTTAACCAGTTCCAAGTTAGCTTTTGGTCAGCTTTGCCTTCAATACTTTTCGAGTATTGGCTATGCCTAGCTTTATTTTTTCCAATTTTCAGCTCACTTCTCAATTACTTCTTTCTGATATTCAGCTTTTGACTTAGTTGTTTTTAAAAGGCCTCCTTTATTTACTTCCTTAATCATTGGTCCTTCACTTTTCTGGATGTAATCATTCAATGTGATTATTATTGTTATGGTTATTATTTTAACCTTCTGCTTTGGATAAACATCTCAGGGATAATGTTCCAAAGAAGGCGTGACCTGTCAAAACCGCGCTCGACTAAACCGCGCCCGATTAAACCGCGTTGCTGACGTCATCAACAGGGCGACAACAGCCAGCGTGGAGAAAGAAGGGCGCTTTAAATAGTGCTTTGAAAGCAAGCCGATTCAACTTAAGGTAAGGGTTAGGTTTAGGGTTAGGTTTAGGGTTAGGTTAAGAGTTAGGGTTAGATTAAGGGTTAGGGTTAGGTTAAGGGTTAGGTTTAGGGTTAGGTTTAGGGTTAGGTTAAGGGTTAGGTTTAGGGTTAGGTTTAGGGTTAGGGTTAGGGTTAGGTTAAGAGTTAGGGTTAGATTAAGGGTTAGGGTTAGGTTAAGGGTTAGGTTTAGGGTTAGGTTTAGGGTTAGGTTAAGGGTTAGGTTTAGGGTTAGGTTTAGGGTTAGGTTTAGGGTTAGGTTTAGGATTAGGTTTAGGGGGGTTAGGTTTAGGTTTAGGTGTTAATTTTAGGTTTAGGGTTTACAGCGTGCTTCTGTCTCCGCGCTGTTGTCGCCCTGTTGATGACGTCAGCGACGCGGTTTAGTCGGGCACGGTTTTGTGGTGGAACCCAAAGAAGGAAATACACAAAATACCGACCTTGTAATTTTTTGAGTTGGGGCGATTCAGCATCCCTTTTCTTGACTGATTCCTTGAAATGAAGGAATTACGCGATGGTCCAGCGGGGAGTCTTGGTCCTGAATAATGCATGGGCTGTTGGGAGTGCTTGAATTGACCTCTTCGCCGAAGAGCTGCTGCTTCTCAAGATGACTCAGAGAGTTACCCTCTCTACTTAGCTTCCTGCTCAGCGGGCACACAGCTTAGCTGAGGGTTTGTGATGAAACCTTACAAAGGTCACCGTGGCTTGGATTCTGAGCCACGTCCAGAAATCGATTGGAATTTGAGGGTTAAGGTTGTTAGAGCATTGTGCAAGGGGAGTACTATTAAGTCAAATGCCACCGTTCTTGCTTCTTCCACAGATTGCAATGGACTCCTTCTTAACATTCCTGACGCAGGTACCAATCTCTGTGCACATTTTTGGATTCTTTAAATTTTCAATCTGTTTCATCGCCTTGATTGGTTTTTATTTTTTTTAACTGAAGTTTAGGGAGTTCTAAAAAGCAGAGACATCACTCTGCCAAGAAATGTGCGTCCAGTCAAGGCTGTGGTTTTCCCCGTTGCAATTCATGGCTGTGAAAGTTGGACCATAAGGAAGGCTGAGCGCTAAAGAATGGAGGCCTTTGAACTCTGGTGCTGGAGAAGACTCCTGCGAGTCCCTTGGACTGTAAGGTGATCAAACCAGTTGTCAGGGTTCCAAATAGCATCCCAAAATAAATCAGAGTCCAAGGCAAAGTGTTGTTCAAAGTTCCAATTTATTAAGAGAGTCGTGTTGGCACATCTGGGAAAACCCGAATCTGAAAGCTTCCCGGTTTTCCCCACCCAGTTCAAGATCTTGCCCCCATACCCACAAGTCCATCACATGGTCCAATCTTCCACTGCCATGCTGACAGTTCCACCCATCCCGTTCCAGTGAGGTGCAGAGGTGCAAAGACAAAGGATGACCTTGGCTCTCTAGAAAGAATGTTGTTATGACTACATCACATCTAACTCCTTACAATTCCCCCTCCCATTTTCCCACAATAGAGAATGCATAGTAGAATAATAGAAAGTGTGGCAGGCCAAAGATCCAAAAGAAAAGATGGCTGCAGGCACCGATCAGTCCTAGAGGAGATCAACCCTGCCTGCCGAACCGCCGACCTTTCTGATCGACAAGCTCAGTGTCTTAGCCACTGAGCCACCGCGTTCCTTTATTTTAGATTATAAGCTAATAAAAAAAAACTGTTTAAAGGAAGAAAAAACTCCTTAGTGAAGAAAAAAGAGATCACAGGATTATCCTCTCCTTTGCAAAGCAGTAAACGTTAGCAGAAATATTGCTGGGTGTCAAACTAAATCACTTGAATGTAGAGAAAAAAGGAATTAACCGACACAACTGTGTTAGCAGAAGCTGCTTTGATCAATAGGTGTTTGTTGAGCCCATTCATTCAAACTCCATTATATGGTTAATGGAATTGAAAGAAAACATATTTTGGAGCATTTTCCCTGTAGATCTAAGGAAAAAACTAGTCAGAACAAGAACCAAAATCAGAGAATATATTTTTTTTTCACGTTACAGAGTGTGCAAATCCACGAAGGGTGTAATAGCTATTTTTCCCCCCGGTGGTGGCTATAACTTTGGTTGGCTTGACAGATAGCAACATCTGGCAGGCTTCTTCTGGACTCAGAGGTTAGGAAGGGACAGATGTGGTCAGTAGTTAGATCGGAGACCACCAGATGTCCCACTTTTGTGGGTCCAGACGAGGAATGAGTGATAGATTTGAGAAGAAGTCAAGGGCAAACTATTTCTCCGTTGCTGCCAAGAATTCTCATCAGGTGCCCCTGAGGCATCTGGTGTTGAGTTCAATTTGAAAGAGAGTTTATCTCACTCTGGATCAGAGGTGGTATTCAGGCGGTTTGGAACGGTTCTAGCGAACTGGTAGCGGAAAATTTTGAGTAGTTCAGAGAACCTGGAAATATCAGCTCTGGTTGGCCCCACCCAGCTGGGTCCTCATTTTACCAACCTGGGAAGGATGGAAGGCTGAGTCAACCTTGAGCGGGTCGGGATCGAACTCCTGGAAATGGGCAGAGTCACTGTGCAATACTGCATTCTCACCACTGTGCCACCACCATGGTCCTTCCTTCCTTCCTTCCTTCCTTCCTTCCTTCCTTCCTTCCTTCCTTCCTTCCTTCCTTCCTTCTTTCCCTCCCTCCCTCCTTCCTTCCTTCCTTCCTTCCTTCCTTCCTTCCTCCCTCCCTCCCTCCCTCCCTCTTATTCTATCTATGACTGAGAATCTCTACATACTTTTAGCCATACAATTTGGGATGAACACCCTTCGAATGATGTGGGAATAGGAATGGATTTCCAGAGGAAAAACATTTCCGATTACAGGAACCATTTGCACCACTGGGGTGACCCTGAGGACACAGATAAACCTCCAAGTGGCCTCAACGACCCTCTCAAAGGATGCAAATGACCAGCTGTCTGCAAGGAATATAAATCCTTCCATTCCCCACCATCCAGTCGGAGCTGAAGAAGCTTCTTGGATGAGAAACGAAAAATCTTCCAAAGAAAAAACAAGAAAGTCCCGTTGTCTCCTGTAAGAGCGCCTTCGAGACGACTATGACTTGGATGACTGAGAATCTCTACAGATGGTAAATACAACATTATCCCCCATTTCTCACTGACAAATGTTCTTCTTAGCAACCAAACAACTCGCTTCTGAGCGAGGATTCCAAATTAAAAACTGGGAGAACGAGCTGGTGAGGCCAAGCCGAAAAGGACTCAGAAGTTTATTTTCTTTTGCGTGTGTTGGAGTAAAGAGCCAAGGAAGGAAAAGGAAGAGCGGGGAATCTAATATCCATAATCCCTTGGTAAGGAAAGGCCACCTGGATCTGAAACAGGTGAGGTGACCCTACAAACAAAGAGACGAAGGGGGAAGGATCCAGTGTCCTTCATTTCAGACGCCTTTGATGTTCCCCAAAGCCGAAATCCTTCTACAATGGAACACAATTAGCTACTTTGTTTCGTTGGATTAGCAATCCATTAAGGCCCATCAATAATTGATCCGCGTCTTTTCGACAGCACCTGCCATCTGACTTCTAGTGATATCAGTTGTCAAGGCACACTGTTGCCAGGGGGAATAGAAATCCCAGGAGTTTTGGTATGGTTGGAGACCGGATGGGCAGTAGTGCTAGAAAACTCCGCTGCTGTGATATCCCTTGTTGTGCCTTGACTCCCGGCGAGACCCCAAATTGTGAGAAAAAAAATCCCTGATATTTTTTGCTATACACTTACGAAAAACCAAACAAGGAGATTATAGGCAACGAAAAGCTTTATCACTCAATAAGAAGGTGTCTTGTTGAGAACTACCATGTGCAGGACAGGATTCTCAGGAGGGGAATACTTGAACAGTGCACAGGTGAGACTTAAATACACAAGTTGTAGTTTCATGGGTATTATCAAAGTGCGTCATAGTACAATTACTTGTAGGCATTATAAAGTGGTATTAACACTTCATAGAATCAATTATACCGCCTTGGTAAGGCCACACTTGGAATACTGCATTCAGTTTTGGTCTCCACGATGTAAAAAAAGATGTGGAGACTCTCGAAAGAGTGCAGAGAAGAGCAACAAAGATGATTAGGGACTGGAGGCTAAAACATAGGAAGAACGGTTGCTGGAACTGGGTATGTCTAGTTTAATGAAAAGAAGGAGTAGGGGAGACATGATAGCAGTCTTCCAAATATCTCAGGGGATGCCCCAAAGAAGAAGGAGTCAAGCTATTCTCCAAAGCACCTGAGGGCAGAACAAGAAGCAATGGGTGCAAACTAATCAAGGAGAGAAGCAACTTAGAACTGAGGAGAAATTTCCTGACATTAGAACAATTCATAAATGGAACAGAAATTGTCTCCAGAAGTTGTGAATGCCCCAACACTGGAAGTCTTTAAGAAGATGTTGGACAACCATTTGTCTGAAATGGTATAGGGTTTCCTGCCTAGGCAAGGGGTTGGACTAGAAGACCTCTAAGATACCTTCTAACTCTGCTATTGTATTGTATTGTATTAAATACACAAGTTGAAGTCTCATGGGTATTATCGGTGGCAAGGTAAGTCATAAAACTCACCTAATGCATTTCTCACTCTCATAAATCTGGGGCTCACTTGTGATCAAACGTCGAGGATTTCCATTACAGCAAACCATTTCTTTTACTTAGTCCAGTGTGGTGGTTTGCTGTAATTGTTGGTCGTTTTTTTATTTTTTACCCAAGCTTTCGGAATAAGCTGTATCACAGAATTGGAACAGATTATCACAGGCTGTACATTCAATTTTGGTGCCTGTCAAATACTTAGCAGTTTTCCCATATTTGCAGATTTGGACAGGCAGGAAAAAAGAGAGAGAGATTTTCTGTTTTGGGGGCCAGTTTTATTTTGCATGCTTGCTTTTCTTCCCTTCTTTCATAATTGTGCTCTGCCAAACGGAATGTAAATCCACTAAATTTAAAATACTGTCCTGTATACAAAACCACAAAACAAGGCTTTACGTATCACATCAAACCCTAATGTGGTACATTTGGGTCTTGGCTTAGTATGATAGATAAGTCTAGATCAGTGGTGGGTTTCAAAATTTTTTAGAACCTCTTCTGTAGGTGTGGCCTGCTTTGTGGGAGTGGCTTGCCAGCCATGTGGACAGGGTGGGAGTGGCTTGCCAGCCATGTGACAGGGTGGGAGTGGCTTGCCAGCCATGTGACTGGGTGGCATGGCCAACTTGTACAATGTGGTGAAACTCACTTAACAATGCTCTTGGTTAGCACCCAAAAATGTTGGCTCAGGAACTCTGGCATTGAAGTGTGCAAGTCTTAAAGCTGTCAAGTTACAAGACCCTTGCACCCTAACCCTTTAGAAAAAAAACCCAGGGGTGTTCAAACTTGACAGCTTTAAGAGTTGTGGACTTCAACTCCCAGAATTCCTCCTCCAGTGATGTTGGCTCAGGAACTCTGGCATTGAAGCGTGCAAGTCTTAAAGCTGTCAAGTTACAAGACCCTTGCACCCCTAACTCTTTAGAAAAAAACACCCCAGGGGTGTTCAAACTTGACAGCTTTAAGACTTGTGGACTTCAACCCCCAGAATTCCTCCTCTCGCTCTTCATCTTGATGATGTGCAGACGGGCGGGAGAGGGAGTTGGAACCGGTTCTAAACGGCACGGTAGATTGTGGAACCTCTTCTATAGAAGAGGTTAGAACTGGCAGGAACCCACCCCTGGTCTAGATGTCGTGATTTGTAAACCTAGCACAACATAACAGGATCCTAGTGTCATGTGACCCCCCCTTTTTTTGCAACCTTCTGACGAGCAAACTCAATGGGGAAGCCTGTTCATAACCCTGTTAGTAACTTAACCACTGCAGTGATTCGCTTAGCAACGGTGGCACAAAATGTTGTAAACCAATGCAAAACTCAAAGTCTATGGAAAGTCTCAGCCCTCCACGTCATGGTTACCCCAAAGGTGTTTTTTTCAGGAGGCAACTGAACTTTCTTGGTTTTTTTTTTGTTTGTTTGAAGATGTTTCACTTCTCCTCCAAGAATCTTCTTCTCTGATTGGGTGGTGGGGAATGGAAGGATTGATCCTCCTTGCAGACAGCTGGTCATTTGCATCCTTTTAGAGGGTTGTTGAGGCCGCTTGGAGGTTTATCTCTGTCCTCAGGGTCACCTGAGTGGTGCATATGGGTGTGGAGCCTTTTTGGAACTGTTGAAAGGACTGTGTTGTAGACTGCATAACCCTGAAGAAGCTTCCTGGATGAGAAGAAAAAACGTCTTCAAAGAGAAACCAGTGGCCTCTTGAAAAGGCACCTTTGGAGGCGAGGAAGGGAGGGAGGGGGGAGTAACAGTGGGAGAGAGGACAGGAAGGGGAGGAAGAGGGGAGGGTTAGGGGAGAGGAAGGGAAAGAAGAAAAGAGAAAGGCGAGGAGGAAAGTAGAGAAGAAGGGAGGGTAGGAGAAAGAAAGACGGAAGAAGAAGTAGGGTTATTGTAATATTAAGATAGATTTACGGGATGGCAGGAAAGTAACAGTGGTGGGATTCAGCCAGTTCGCACCTATTCGGGAGAACCGGTTGTTAACTTTCTAAGCAGCTCAGAGAACCGGTTGTTGGAAGCAATCTCATTTTGTTTTTTCCCACTTTACAGGGCTAATCCTGTAAGGAAGGCAGGAAGGAAACATTCTAGTGTTGTTTCTTTATTGCCCTGCTTACAGAAACTGCCTCTCCGGTTAACCCTTATTACATTGTAACAGCTAATGCGAAGCATCCATCGACTTGAGTAACGTTGAGTTGGCCACGCCCGCCCAGTCACATGACCACCAAGCCCCACCTACCCTGCTGGTCATTAGAGCAGAGGACCGGTTGTTAAATTATTTGAATCCCACCACTGGAAAGTAAGCTGGAATATAGTATGATATCTTTATGGAAAGAATGGAAGCATAAAGGTTAAAGGATAATATATAACACTAATGACATTTATGAGAAATGCACATTTGTGAATTTATGAGAAACAAAAATAAACAGACACTTTTTAAATAAAAGAAAGAAAAAGCATCTTTGGGACCACCAGGACCCGGATTGACTGAGAATCTCCACATACATTTAGCTATAATTTATGGAGCTGAAGAAGCTTCTTGGATGATGTCTTCAAAGAACCCCAGAAAATCTAGTTACCTCTTGAAATGTCTCCCTTAACAACAGAAACTTTGTGCTCGATTGTGGTCGTAAGCCAAGGAGCCGAGGTGGTGCAGTGGTTAAATGCAGCACTGCAGGCTACTTCAGCTGACTGTTATCTGCAGTTCGGCGGTTCAAATCTCACCAGGCTCAGGGTTGACTCAGCCTTCCATCCTTCCGAGGTGGGTAAAATGAGGACCCGGATTGTTGTTGGGGGCGATATGCTGACTCTGTAAACCGCTTAGAGAGGGCTGAAAGCCCTATGAAGCGGTATATAAGTCTAACTGCTATTGCTATTGCTATTCCTTCGGCTTGTTTTCAGTTTTTAAGTGGTTTTATCCTCTAGCTAGTTTCCCCCTCCCCTAAACTTTATGTAATTTAAGGGAAAGCTCCCGAGGAGTGATTAATAACATCTCAGCAGCTTAGCGCCACTCAAAGCTAGCTACGAAGCTGTTTACTTTTATTTAGAACTCAACGACAAACTTCCTAAGAACAACCAACTACGAAAAATGGCTTGTGATGAAAATTTTCATACGTCCTGTACTTTGAACCCGGTTCCAAGATTAACTCACTCAACCCCCCCTCCCCCCCAGGCTTCTGCCCTGGGTGGCCTAGGCAGGGGAGAAAGTCATAGATGAATAGACAGGATAACAGCCCTCCTGTATAGTTTTGAAAAACAGGATGCAGGATAGAGGTCATTTCTACTGATTATTCCGGCTGGGATCAAAAGCAGGAAAGCAAGATCAGATTAATATTAATTGGGAAGTTCTCAGCACGATGGCGTGTGTGTCTCTCTCTAAACAACAACAACAACAACAACGAGAGAGAGAAGACTGGGCAGCCATTAATATGAAATATCTCTCAAACGCAAAAGTGCCGCTGGCGATGATTTTAAAACAGAAAGGTGAAATTTGTCTGCCGACCCAGTGGATGTTTCATTTTTTATTTAAGGAGAAGGCGCTGGATATCTGAGTGTGCAAATGTTTGTTTTACCGATGCAGAGTTGAGATTGAAGCCTCTATAGACTGTGGCCCGCCAGTAGATAGCGGAGCTGGCAGAAGATTCGGACAGTGAGGAGGTTGGGGAGAAACATGGGCCAGTCCTGGAGGCTGGGAAGGCTCGGATGAGGGCTCTGTGTCGGAGGCAGAGAGAGGGCCAGAGCCATATGCCAGTTATCAGCTGCCTTCACAGTCAGACATCAGTGAGGCATATGAACAGCTGGAACCTGTTCCCAGTGTGTGCATACGCAGAATTGACAGACGAAGGGAACAGCTAAAGAACAGGGGTCGACTTCGGAGTAAGGCCACAGGTGGACAATGAATGGCCCCTCCCAGAGGAAATAAAAGAGGAGCGAAAGGGGAGTGGAGAGTTTGCAGGAGACAATTAGTTCACTTAATTGGTTCATGACTCTCCGAGACTCCTTGCTAAGTTTTGCATATATTGCTTGGCACCTCTCCAAGCCAGATAAGGTCTGTGACCATAAATCCTCTCTTGAAAGACTTTTCTGGATGTGAATGAGCAGAATTCACAGTAAGTTAATAAAAGGGTTTTTTGTCGGGACCAGGAATTTGCTTCATGCTCTTGGGAAGCTCTATGTCATTCTATTTACAGACATTTTTTGAGCAAAGCACATGCACGGAAATCTGGGCACATACGCAGACGGGGCGGGTGTGCATTCGTGCATATTTGCCAACAGGTAGGGAAAGTAAGTTGAAAACCACCCCTGATGTTTCTTCATTTCTCCCTTTGGGAAAATATACCACTCTGCCTTTCTAATATTTCCCAAAATATTCCATTCTTCCTAGGAGGCTGTGTAGCTTCCCACAACTCCATACAAAGACTATATAGCGATGAACAGCCAAGTTAGTAACAACATGCTGAGAATTTCAGTGTCACCTCAACTGGATACGGTGTAATTATGTCTGGTGCCTGTAATTCTGCTGCTAAATTAATTTTCCGTTCAGAATACTTCCAAACCCCCAAACCATGCAGCATTCCCTACTTGCTGAGGGCCAAATTAGAGGCGAGACTAACATCTCATTAAAATTAGTGGGTATTTTTAATTAGCGGGATCCCACCGGGCTGGGTGGGAGTTGATGCAAAATAATGCTTTTGAAGTCAGACTGTAGTTTAAGTGAATGGTTCACCCTTGATTCCCAGGAAGAATTTCCGTGCAGGGAAAAATATATGGCCAGCAGTGGTTACCACATATATATATATATTTGGGGTGGTGGTGGGCAGGGTTAGGATGAGGCTTTGCTAGCCAGTGGTGGCTCTTTGATCCCAAGGACTGGCCCCTATATTTCCACTGCTCTCCTCTCCTCTGCCTTCTGTGCAGCCGCACATCAGGCCCTGGATCCAGATGTTCCTTCTATTCCTCATCAGCCACCTCCAGACTTGGGGGCTGTTGACTCTCCATCTGAGGGCTGACGGACGGCCCAGGCTCCATCTCTCTCTCTCTCTCTCTCTCTCTCTCTCTCTCTCTCTCTCTCTCTCTCTCTCTCTCTCTCTCTCTCTCTCTCCCCCCTCTCTCTCTCTCTCTCTAACAGCTCCATTCTCTCTTCCCCTCTGAGCTCTCAGGTTGCCCTAATGTAGACCCCATGCCGCCTCCTCCTTCTCCTTCTCCTCCTCCTCCTCCTCCTCCTCCTCCTCCTCCTCCTCCTCCTCCTCCTCCTCCTCCTCCTCTTCCTCTTCTGATTCGGCTGCCGGAGCTGCTGGCAGCCGACAGGGCCCAACATTTGTGTTATCCGTGTCCCAGTGCAGAAAATCCTTAAAACTAACCTAAGCTGAAACTCGAGAACAATTTCTCTCTGTCCAAAATAACTAAAAAGGCCGATTTGGCCTGGGTGATTCACCTCTGCTTTTTTCCCCCCCAATGGAAATATATGGTTCGAAAAAAGGTCTTTCAAGTGGGCGTTTTAAAGTCAACCCATTTGAAGTGCCTCAATAGTCAGTTCAGGGAGTTTAAGGAGCAATAGAGGGTAGGGGGAGAGTCATTTATAGCATTCAATAAGTTTGCAAAATTGAATAAAAACAGCCATTGCAGAGTCCTTAGAATCATCCTGTCAAGGTATCAGCCGGATACCTTTACGATGTGACAATACATTTTTGAAATCTTCCCCTTGTTCTTCCTTTAAGGCAAAGAAACAGAAGACAAGAGAAGGCTCGCACAACAAAACCTTGTCGAGCGCCGAGCTAATAAAGACGTTGCGGAATCAGCGCAGAAACCATCCTGTAGAAATAGAACTATTTGAAAACTCCTTCAAAAAGAATAGGCTGTTACGAAATCTGAAAGAAAGCTTTTCCACAGACAGTTTCTGTAAGCAGGGCAATAAAGATGAGGCTAGAAACAACACCAGAATGTTTCCTTCCTGCCTTCCTTACAGGATTAGCCCTGGAAAGTGGGGAAAAAACAAAACAAAAGGAGATTTCTTCCAACAACCGGTTCTCCGAACTGCTTAGAAAGTTGACAACCGGTTCTCCCGAATAGGTGCGAACCGGCTGAATCCCACCACTTAAAAGTCGAAGCTGCTTGCAAGCCGTTCTTAATGCGAGAATCTTTATTGCACAGCAACAACAACAAAAATTGTATTACTTGCTGGAAAGTTGCAAAAATTCCAGTATTCCCCCAATGCATTCTCACAAAATGGACGATATATTGTAATAACCCTCTCTTTCAGCAAACGTGATTGGGTTGATTGCAGAAGTTCTAATGGATAGAGGAAGAAAAGATAGACAGAAAGAGAATAGCAGAGTTGAAAGGGATCTTGGAGGTCTTCTAGTCTAACCCCTTCCTGAAGCAGCAAACTCAGTTCTATTTCAGACGAAAACGACACTCCACCCTCTTTTTAAAAACCTCCAGTGATGGACCACCCACAACTTCTGAAGGGAAACCGTTCCACTAATTAATTGTTCTAATGGTCAGGACATTTAGCTTAATTTCTAGGTTGGTTCCCTCCTTGATTAGTTTCCACCC
>NW_028261390.1:68673876-68716175 GCF_051295495.1 Thamnophis sirtalis | reverse complement strand
TTATTTCTAGGTGGGTTCTCTCCTTGATTAGTTTCCACCCATTGCTTCTTGTCCTTACCCTCAGGTGCCTTGGAGAATAGATTGACTCCCTCTTCTTTGTGGCAACTTCTTAGATGTTGGAAGACTGCTAGCAGGTCACCCCTAGGCCTTCTTTTCATTAGAAGTTCTCTAATCCTAAGACCCAGGAGGATCATGATTTCCCTGGAATCAGTCCAGTGGGGTAACTGTGCTTCTTCACCTCTTGAGTTGGTCATCTGTGCAATTTGCTCTTCACGCGTTCTCCAACTTCAATGGCTTTTAAAAGACAGTCATCAAGCACCAAGACCATCAAGCTATTATTGACCCATCGCTTCTCGTCCTGCCTTCTGGTGCCTTGGAGAATAGATTCTTCTTTGGGGCAACCACTCAAATGTTAGAAGACCGGACGAATATGAGCTCAATACGTCTTTAGCTTTAGCACAAGTCCAGCCAATTGCCTGAATGTTGGAACTCTGAAAATAGCTTCGACTCTTATTTTTAACAGAAATAAATATCAAACGGCTTGACCTACATTTTGGCTTACAGGGCGGGGCATAACCTTTTCCTAGGGGGTCACAGCAACACTTGTAATAACAACACAAATAATTCATACACCATTCGAAAGCCCATCAAAAACTGAGTTTATTGACACGATTTAATAGTCAGTATGACCACCATTAGCCCTTCGAACAGCATTCAAACGAGGTGGATAAGAACACAACAAATCTTCAAACAGTTCCATTCGATTTTCAGGGCGGGGCATAACCTTTTCCTAGGGGGTCACAGCAAGATCGACAGCAGTTTACAACTTCCGCGACACCTCATTTTAAAGCCCATAAAAAACTGAATTGAATGAGCTATTAAATGTTAAATTTGTTTCGGTTGAAACTTTGAGAATGAATTTGGAAACTGTGTTGAAAAATCTGGAAAATCGAACGGAACTGTTTGAAGATTTGTTGTGTTCTTATCCACCTCGTTTGAATGCTGTTCGAAGGGCTAATGGTGGTCATACTGACTATTAAATTGTGTCAATAAACTCAGTTTTTGATGGGCTTTCGAATGGTGTATGAATTATTTGTGTTGTTATTACAAGTGTTGCTGTGACCCCCTAGGAAAAGGTTATGCCCCACCCTGTAGATCGTAATATCCCACTGAGACTTTTTGCAGAATCCAGACTTTGGACATCTACAAGGGGGAAGGTAAATCACCTGGATGTTAAGTTTGACTCCCAGGAATGACATGGAGAGATCCTTTCGGCTTTCTTGGAAACACCACGGAAGTCATTTGTGATCCACTTCTTTGTAAACGCCTTTCCAATCTAATGCACAGCTCTGAGGCTTGCGATCTAAATATTGATCCGGATAGAAGAGAATATTTGCAGCTCGGGGTTCAACTGGGGCTCCCCCATTGATTTTGCTTGCCAGGAGGTTGCAGTGGGGGTGTGATCACGTAACCCTGCAACCGTCATAAACACAGTTATGTTCTCTGAACTTGGTGGCACCAAAGACATTCTAACTCTAATTATTCTAATTCTAATTATTCTAACTGTAACTCTAATTCTAATAATTCTAATTCTAATTCTCTCTAACTCTAATAACTCTAATTCTAATAATTCTAATAATTCTAATAATTCTAATAATTCTAACTAACTTTAATTCTAATAATTCTATTTCTAATTACTCTGATTCTAATTCTAATTCTGATTCTGATTATTCTGATTCTATTAATTCTATGTAACTCTAATTTTAATTCTAATAATTCTAACTGTAATTCTATATAATTCTAATTCTAATTCTCTTTAATTCTAATTCTTTTTAATTCTAATAATTCTAATTCTAATAATTCTAATTCTAATAATTCTAATTCTAATTCTAATTCTAACTTACTCTAACTAACTCTAACTCTAATTCTAATTATTTCTAATTCTAATAATTCTAATTCTAATTCTAACCAATTCTAATAATTATAATTATTCTATTTCTAATTACTCTAACTCTGATTCTAATTCTGATTCTTATTATTCTGATTCTATTAATTCTAACTCTAATTCTAATTCCAACTCTAATTAACTCTAATTCTAATAATTCTAACTCTAACTAACTTTAATTCTAATTCTTTTTAATTCTAATAATTCTAATTCTAACAATTCTAATTCTTACTCTAACTCTAATTCTAATTTTTTCTAATTCTAATAATTCTAACTCTTATTCTAACTCTAATTATTTCTAATTCTAATTATTCTAATTCTAAAATTCTAATTCTAGTAATGCTAATTCTAATTCTAACTCTTACTCCAAACTAACTCTAATTCTAATTATTTCTAATTCTAATTATTCTAATTCTAACATTTACTCTAACTCTAATCAATTCTAATTCTAATTATTCTAATTTCTAAGTCTAA
This sequence comes from Thamnophis sirtalis, assembly GCF_051295495.1. NCBI lineage: Eukaryota > Metazoa > Chordata > Lepidosauria > Squamata > Natricidae > Thamnophis > Thamnophis sirtalis. The sequence goes on along the minus strand of NW_028261390.1, from coordinate 68,713,756 downwards.
CTCTGATTCGGATTCTAATTCTAATAATTCTATCTCCAGCTAGCTCTTAACTCTATAACTCTAACTCTAATTCTTTCTAATTCCTTGGGTCCACCAAGGCTGCAGGCATTTAAAGACAGAAGGACGACCACAGCACAAGAGAAGCGAGCTCTCCGCAAAGCCAGAGCTGCAAATGCTGAAACCATGGTGCCCACACAGGTCAGCCCGACATGTGGCAGAACATTTCATGCCCTGTATAGGCCTTACCAGCCACCTGCGGACACATCATGGACAGCCCACAACCCGTTAGATGTGAAAGCCCTCCTTGAACAAGACGGACGGACATCATCATCCTCTGTCCCCAGACCTTTGTGACAAAAATCATAGTATTTTAATCTCCATGTCGTTTCCTGGAGGTAAAAGCTAATAAATAACCTTTACTGAGACGCGTGCCTGGGGTTTTCTCGCAAAAGCAGGCCGCACCAAGCAGTGCAAAAACAACAACGACAACAATACGTCTTCCCCTTTGTGAAAAATAAGTATAATTGAATAATGCATTTATGATAATGGATGTGGCCGCTTCAATTTGATAGATGCTTGCAAAATAGATGGCGGGCTGGAAAGGAAAAGCCGGAATCGGAACGGATGCTTCCTCTGAATCAATTATCCTCCGGAGGGGGAGATTTATGTTTATTTAAATTGTTTATTTATTTATGCAGCGTTTCAACATCCAAGCTCAAAGTCAAGAATTCCTCTTTCTATCACCAAGTTTGGCTTTGATGTTTTTAAACTATAGGTAGTCCTCTGCTTACGGAGACAATCGAGTCCAACCTGAATACTATGTTTTCCCAAAAATAAGACCTCCCTGGATAATAAGACCTCCCCTAAAATATTTAAATGTATGTGCAGCTGGTCCTCGCCATTTCCTGGGGGGAGGGGGGAACATGCCCCAAGTCCCCCAAATGCACTTGCCACCCACGCGGAACAGCCTTGCGGGGGCTGGTCCCGCAAACCATAGCTACTGCGCCCCCTTCTCTTAGTGGCGCATGCAAAAAGAGTGGCAGGCCAGGGACACCAGGGCTGGCAAGAGTGTGCCAGAAACAGAGATAGAACTTCTCGCCCTCTCTGGATCAGCTGACCCGTGGGCCGCAGGTCAAGGTTAAGGTACCTCCTGCACAGTGGTGGGTTTCAAATTTTTTTAGAACCTCTTCTGTAGGTGTGGCCTGCTTTGTAGGAGTGGCTTGTTGGCCATGTGACCGGGTGGGAGTGGCTTGCCAGCCATGTGACTGGGTGGGCGTGGCCAACTTGTAAAATGTGGTGAAACTCACCTAACAATGCTCTTGCTTAGCAACCAAAATGTTGGCTCAGAAACTCTGGCATTTGAAGCACGCAAGTCTTAAAGTGGTCAAGTTACAAGACCCTTGCACCCCTAACCCTTTAGAAAAAAAACCCCAGGGGTGTTCAAACTTGACAGCTTTAAGACTTGTGGACTTCAACTCCCAGAATTCCTCCTCCAGTCATGTTGGCTCAGGAACTCTGGCATTGAAGTGTGCAAGTCTTAAAGCTGTCAAGTTACAAGACCCTTGCACCCCTACCCCTTTAGAAAAAAAAAACCCAGGGGTGTTCACACTTGACAGCTTTAAGACGTGTGGACTTCAACTCCCAGAATTCCTCCTCCAGTCATGTTGGGAGTGTGACGGCAAATATTAGAATACATGCCCTTGCCACAGGAAGAGGAAGCTCAAGGGCAAGGGCCAAGAAAAGGTAAAAATACCCCCCTCTGTCCCCCTCCCTCCCTCCCTCTCTCTCTCTCTCTCTCCACTCCATGTGGTCAGCTGCCCAGGACCTCAAACCCACGTGGCCCTGTCCCCCATTAAAACCATCTTTCCAATCAGTCCCCATGTTTCCAGTGTCTTTCTCCCCACTTCCAACTGAACCCAGATGGACATTTCTCCCGACAGCAATCAAACCTGAAGCATTGCACATTTCAGTCAACTTTCAACTTCCCTGTAAAGTTGTGAGTCCTTTTACACAAATGTTGGCCTTGTGTGCAATCCAGTTCGGAAAACTCTAGCTCTTCTGCCCAGGCTTAGAAGAAGCCACTTAAATCGCTGCTATTTATACCTCTGAGAATTAAAATGTCATTTGCCCAACTAGGCAGGAAAAGAAATCCTCAGGTGCTCATTATCGTACTTGGACTAAAAGCTGGCACCCAACCTCTCTGCTTTCCTTCCATGATCAGCATTTAAAGGTTAATTAACAACAGGAATTGCTAAAAATTTATGACCTACCACTTATAATTTTTTAATGGCCATGATTGCTAAGGTTTGAGTGCAAGGCTGCCCTGTTCTCCTACAGCTCCCACATATTTACCACCAGGAGGATTTTTTGTTTTTTTTGCTTAAATGCACATTTATTCTCTTAAAACATCCACGTCATGCTGGAAATATGAGATTTTGACTCTGCTAGAGCAGAGTCTCGAAAGTTTGAAATGTACTTAGCTCTGTGGTGGAATTCAAATAAATTAACAACCAGTACTCTAATAGCAATAGCAATAGCAGTTAGACTTATATACCGCTTCATAGGGCTTTCAGCCCTCTCTAAGCGGTTTACAGAGTCAGCATATCGCCCCCACAGTCTGGGTCCTCATTTCACCCACCTCAGAAGGATGGAAGGCTGAGTCAACCTTGAGCCGGTGAGATTTGAACCGCCGAACTGCAGCTAACAGTCAGCTGAAGTGGCCTGCAGTACTGCACCCTAACCACTGCGCCATCTCGGCTCTTACCAGCTGGGTAGGCGTGGCTCAGTGGTCATGTGACTATGTGGGCGTGGCCAACTCAACATCACTCCCGTCGATGGGCGCTTCACCTTAGCAGTTACAATGTAATAAGGGTTAACTGGAGAGGCAGTTTCTGTAAGCAATAAAGATGAGGCTAGAAGCAACACCAGAATGTTTCCTTCCTGCCTTCCTTACAGGATTAGCCCTGTAAAGTGGGGAAAAAAACAAAAGGAGATTTCTTCCAACAACTGGTTCTCCAAACTGCTTAGAAAGAGCCAAGGTGGCGCAGTGGTTAAATGCAGCACTGCAGGCTACTGCTAGATCAGCAGTTCAGCGGTTCAAATCTCACCGGCTCAGGGTTGACTCAGCCTTCCATCCTTCCGAGGTGGGTAAAATGAGGACCCAGATTGTTGGGGGCAATATGCTGACTCTCTGTAAACCGCTTAGAGAGGCCTGAAAGGCCTATGAAGCGGTATATAAGTCTACTGCTATTGCTATTGCTATTGCTATTAACAACAGTTTCTCCTGAATACGTGCGAACCGGCTGAATCCCACCACTTAAAAGTCGAAGATGCTTGCAAGCCGTTCTTAATGCGAGAATCTTTATTGCACAGCAACAAAAAAAAATTGTATTAATTGCTGGAAAGTTGCGAAATCTCCATTCCCTCCCCACACGAGGGGAAGGATACTGCAAAATCTCCATTCCTACCCCACTCCAGGTGAAGGATACTGTAAAATCTCAATTCCTACCACACTCCAGGGGAAGGATATTGTAAAATCTCTACTCCCTTCTCACTCCAGGGGAAGGATACTGTAAAATCTCCATTCCCTCCCCACTCCAGGGGAAGGATACTACAAAATCTCCATTCCTCCCCCACTCCAGGGGAAGGATACTGTAAAATCTCCACTCCTTCCCCACTCTAGGGGAAGGATACTGTAAGAAAGGATAGAGGGGCGGGGCCAGTCAGAGGTGGTATTTATGGGTTCTCTGAACCAGCTCACAATTTCTACTCCCGGTTCTCCAGAACTGGTCACAATCTGCTGAATACCACCTCTGGGTTATAGTCATAATTGGGGAGAGATAGATGCTAGGAAGGAAGAGAAGAATACTGATAATACAGTATTAATAAATTATTGACAATGTTGTGGGAATTAGTTGTTAAGCAGAGTGATGGCAATTGGGGAAAAAACTGTCCTCGTGTGTAGTTGTTCTGGTGTGCAGTGCCCTATAGCGTCATTTTGAGGGGAGAAGTTGAAACAATTTATGTCAACAAAATACTAGGACTGATTCACCAAGCAGAATCCTTCCGTATTTATCTGCTCTTTGTCCTATGAGTATGCTCCTGTTTTGGTCCTATTATCCCATCCATCTGGCTCTTCCTTAGCGAGGCCACTGACAATGTAAAATGTACTAGAAAAATGGTCATCCTCAAGCAAGCTGCAATTTATTTTATTTTAATTTTTATTTAAAAAGAAATCTATCCAACGTGTTCCTCGCATTCCAAAGCTGAGAAAGCGATACAGATGGCGTTATCAGATGTCTATGTTTCTAATTTTGCAGAAGTTAAGCTTTGGATTCTTAGAGGACTAGGAGGGAAAGGGCAAAAAGGCTTTTCTTGGATTTCATCGGCTTCCAAGTTGGTGGTGACCTTTTGTTCCATTTTCTTGACATATAAACAATTTTTAATTAGAGCCGAAATGAAAAATTACCAGGGTTCAAATATATATATATATATATATATATATATATATATATATATATGTATGTATGTATGTATGTATGTATGTATGTATGTATGTATGTATGTATATATGTATATATGTATATATGTATATATACATACACACACACACACATACACACATACACATACACATACACATACACACACATATATATATACATACATACATACATACATACATATGAAAACACACACACACACTTTTGTATATAGATATAGATATAGATATAGATAACCACACTTGAGCAATAAGGAATTCTATTCTATTCTATTCTATTCTATTCTATTCTATTCTATTCTATTCTATTCTATTCTATTCTATTCTATTCTATTCTATTCTATTCTATTCCATTCCATTCCATTCCATTCCATTCCATTCTCTAATCCAATTCCATTCCATTCCATTCAATTTTCTATCCTATCCTATCCTATCCTATCCCAATTCCAATTCCAATTCCATTCTATTCTCTATTCTATTCTATTCCCTATTCCCTATTCCCTATTCCCTATTCCCTATTCCCTATTCCCTATTCCCTATTCCCTATTCCCTATTCCCTATTCCAGTGTTTTTCAACCACTGTGCCGTGGCACACTAGTGTGCCGTGACATAGTGTAAGGTGTGCCGTGGGAAAAACACCCGCCTATAGTCAATATAGGCACAGAGTTAAAATTTTTTAACATTTTCTAATGGTGGTGTGCCTCGTGATTTTTTTCATGAAAAAAGTGTGCCTTTGCACAAAAAAGGTTGAAAAACACTGCCCTATTCTACTCTACTCTACTCTACTCTACTCTACTCTACTCTACTCTACTCTACTCTACTCTACTCTACTCTACTCTACTCTACTCTACTCTACTCCACTCCACTCCACTCCACTCCACTCCACTCCACTCCACTCCACTCCACTCCACTCCACTCCACTCCATTCCATTCCATTCCATTCCATTCCATGCCACCGAACCAACACCTACCTGGAATACCAATATTGTAGACACCACCAGTGCTAATAAAGCATTGAGGGCGTATCTTTGCTTGAAAGACAAAACAGTGTAAATATTTTATGACATCTGGGTCTGCCTGTTCTGTTATCCCCTGTTTTGGTCTGGGCTATTTCTCAACGTTTCTTGCTACGTGGGAGTCACAAAAGTTAATGAGTGCTCGGTGTTCTTTTTTTGCAGATTTCAAAATGGGCCATTGGAATGTGCAACTGTTTCAATTGATTTAAAAGGACTGTGGGCAGGTGGACAACATTCTTCATTCTGGGCAGAGGGACAAACCAGAATGGATAAAATGTAAAATGAACCTGCTGTTCCACTGTGAAGAAAGATACCTACTACTTCTGCAGACGCTGATAAACACACAACCTGGAGCTGTGTCCTGACCTAGGCTTTGTGAACAGTGCGAAGCCGAGTCCTCGTCCCGATAAACCCCTTTTATTTAATTTACAGTGATTTCCCCTCCAGCAATGTTTTTCTTCTCCCACCGTCTTTCAAGATAGTTCACAATTACTGACCTTTATCAGGCTTGGAGAGTGGCCAGGCCGATATCTTTCAGATGCAAGAATGCAGGAATGAACTAATTGTCTCCTGCAAGCTCCACTCCCCTGTCGCTCCTCTTTTATTCTCTCTGGGAGGGGCCATTCACTGTCCACCTGTGACCTTATTCCCAAGTCGACCCTTGTTCCTTAGCTGCTCCCTTCATCTGGTAGGAACTGGTTCCTACCAGTTCGCACCTATTCGGTAGAACCGGTTCATCAAATCTACCAAACCGGTTAGAAGAGGTTCTACCAGTGGACCTGGAAAGCAGACCACACCTACAGAAGAGGTTCCAAAATTTTTTGAAACCCACCACTAGGCTGGGCACATGTGTGGAATGTGCGTGCCTGCGCAAGTGCATGCACGGAACGCCAGGCGCATATGTAGAAGGGCCGTGTGCATGTGGGGAACCAGTGGTAACAAAATATGAACCGCTGAGTACGAACAAGTAGAAACTTGACTCTCCTGATTGACTGTTGAAAAGAATGGGAAGGCTTTTTGGTTTAAAATGGATAAGGATAACAGTGAATTTATGTAGACTTGATAGAGGATTGGTGATATAATGTATAACTCCAAGTATATATTATAAAGATATCTTGTTGTTGATAAATAATCTTAATAAGGAAGTAATTAAAAATAGGTATATATATGAAGTGACTATTTAGAATACATTGTTGAAAAATGAAGGAATAACATCTTTGTTTGAATGTATGATGTACAAGGATAATAATGAACATAAACATACTCGATTGGTGGGATTATACATAATTGAAAACAGTGATATACAAATATAAATGGTTGGTAATTTTTTTTCATATCGGGATGTCTGATTATATAAAGGTATATTGTTATTAAACAGACAATCAAGAATGTAAGGGAATTTTTTTTAAAATAATAATGATAGTCAAATGAAAATGGATATATGATGATGGTGACATGTATGAATATTTGAGTTAAAATGCTCGAGCTAACATGAACTATGTTTCTTGACTGTGGAAGAGATGCGCAAAAGTCTATTTGTAACCAACTGATACACTTTCTATAGCATGTAAAGAAGGATGTTGTATTCGTTTTAAATTAAAAATTAAAAAACTTTAATTAAAAAAAAAGAATGTAAGGGAATTAGGTTTATTGGGGAAAAAATATTAATTGTAATTGAATATATGTTGTACAATGAAAGTGAGGTATCAAGTTATATTAGATGGAAAATCTGTGATTGTAAATGTAATTGAGAATATGGATGCAAAAACACTTGTAACCAAACGACACGCTGTATGTAATAGATGAGAATTTTTTTAGGTTGTGTTTTTTTATGTTTAAAAATAAAAACAAATTGCAACCTACCTACACAGCCCTTCATGGTAGTGGATCTGCGTACTTGGGAGACCGCCTCCTGCCAATTACCTCCTCGAGACCCATTAGATCTCATAGATTAGGCCTCCTCCGAGTGCCATCTGCCAGCCAGTGCCGGCTGGCAACTACGCGGAGGAGAGCCTTTTCAGTAGCAGCTCCGACCCTTTGGAACGATCTCCCCGTGGAGATTCGTACCCTCACCACCCTTCAGACCTTCCGCACAGCCCTCAAGATCTGGCTATCCCGCCAGGCCTGGGGGTAAAGAGTATAATCCACCCCCACCCGAATGTTGAATAAATGTTGCTCGATTTTAATTATATATTGTGTTATATGTTATTGTATGTTTCCCCCTCCCATACAAGTTGTTAACCGCCCTGAGTCCCCTTAGGGAAAAGGGCGGCCTATAAATAAACTCAACTACAACTACAACTACTACAAAAAAAAAGAGAAAAGAATGGGAAGGCTATTTGTTCCCCAGCTGACGTGGAAAGTGATGATACGTAATGTCATCGTACAATCGAGTCTTGTTTTGTTGAAACAAGAACAGCAACAAATCATATTAGGAAATCACTCCGGGTCCAGAAGCTGAGTGTTCCTTCTCACCTTCAGACTGATCAGTCTGTCGCAATCCATTGGCCCTCAGTGCATCGGATACAGAGCAGAATAGAATAAGAGAGTTGGGCGGGAGCTTGGAGGTCTTCTAGTCCAACCCTCCTGTTCAGGCAGGAAACCCTATACTATTTCAGACAAATGGCTATCCAACATCTTCTTAAAGACTTCCAGTGTTGGGGCATTCACAAATTCTGGAGGCAAGTTATTCCACTGATTAATTGTTCTCATTGTCAGGAAATTTCTCCTCAGTTCTAGGTTGCTTCTCTCCTTGATTAGTTTCCACCCATTGCTTCTTGTCCTGCCCTCAGGTGCTTTGGAGAATAGCTTGACTCCCTCTTCTTTGGGGCAACCCCTGAGATATTGGAAGACTGCTATCATGTCTCCCCTAGTCCTTCTTTTCGTTAAACTAGACATACCCAGTTCCTGCAACCGTTCTCCAGTCCCCTAATCATCTTTGTTGCTCTTCTCTGAACTCTTTCTAGAGTCTCCACATCTCTTCTACATCGCGGCAACCAAAACTGGATTCGGGATTCCAAGTGTGGCCTTCCCAAGGCTTTATAAAGTGGTATTAACCTTTCACATGATCTTGATTCTATCGCTCTGTGGTTGCAGCCTAGAACTGTGTTGGCTTTTTGGCAGCTGCTGCACACGGCTGGCTCCCATTTAAATGGTTGTCCACCAGGACTCCAAGATCCCTCTCACAGTTACTGCTATTGAGCCAGGTACCACCTATACTGTACCTGTGCATTTGGTTTTTCTTGCCTACATGTAGAACAGGGACGTGCAGTCAGGGGAGGCAGGGGAGGCAGAGCCTCACCACTGTCATCATGAACAGAAAAAAAAAGGTAAAAGGAAAAAGGCAAGAGCTGAGGTCAGGCTAAGCTAGTTGCTGCCAGAGTCACCGTGGATGACTCTGCTTAAGGCTTAACTGTTTAAAAAAGCCTCTAAAAGCCTCTAAAAGCCTCTAAAAATGCAGGAGAACGACGTGTCTCATCTAGTCTGACTTTAGGCATTTTATGATCACTCGAGCAGAGTTAAGCAAGGGTTAAAAGCCTAAAAATTCCTGACATAGGTGAGGCACGTCGTTCTCCTGCCTCCTCCTGTAGGGAGGCTTTTTTAAACAGTTAAGCAGAGTCATCCACGGTGACTCTGGCAGCAACTAGCTCAGCCTGACCTCAGCTCTTGCCTTTTTCCTTTTACATTTTTTTTCTTTTCATGACAGGCAAGAGCAGAGTTGAAAATCTCTCTGAAACAGCTGGAAAAGGTACGTGTGGGTCGGAGGGAGGGGGAGGAATTCAAATTTCATCCTCAAGTGTAGATCCCTCCCCAAGTGTAGTTTGATTGCAGGCAGAGCCACGTTGCCTTTTCAAACACACACACACACACACACACACACACCTACCTGGATAAAATTACATAAGCCCAACTTCACCGATTACGTTTGAAAAGGCAACGTGGCTCTGCCTGCAATCAAAGGCTTGGATTGGCTCCAATCCAACTTCTGTGCTTGTGTTTGTTTGAGAGAGAGTGAGTGAGAGAGGGAAGGGGGTATGAGAGATAATCCAATCCAACTTCTCTGTGTGCGTGTGTCTGTTTGAGAGAGGGGGGAGGGAGGGAGAGAGGGAGGAAAGAGGGGGAGGGAGAAGAAAAAGAACGAAGGAAACTTTTTCGCAAAGGAGAAAAACAAATGCTGTCGCTTTAAATCAGAACTGAGCATGCCTGGCTGTGGAATTCTGGGAGTTGAAGTCCACAAGTCTAAAAAAATTTGAAACCCCTGTGTCAGGGCCTCACCAGCCATAAACCTCACCGCACGTCACTGATGTAGAACCTTACTTATTCTTAGTGGGGAAGCTGCAAAAGACCATTTTCCCTCCAGTCCCAATCCACTCCCCAAAAACCAGGCTGGCAAATTGTACGAACAGATATGGTAGTTCACCAGGACAGATATGGTAGCCTCCAGTCCCCTAATCCTCTTCGTTGCTCTTCTCTGCACTCTTTCAAGAGTTGCCACATCCTTTTTTTTTTTACACCGCGGCGACCAAATGCGATTATGCAGCCATCGGGTGTGTTCCCGCGGGAAGGATATAGGGGAGATCATTATGGTCATTTCGCGTTTCAGGATTGGGAATTGTTGGGTTGAAACCTTTTTCTGAATGATTCCTTTTCTTCTTCATTGCTTCCAACCCTTTTGTGGCAGGCGGCCAGTAGATTATTCATTAGAAATCTCCATCTGGCAGTTTTTAGCAGCCGTTCATGACTTGTCGAGTGTGTTCTTTCCTCTCCCCCTTTTAATTTTTTTTTTTTTTTTTAGGAAAAGGAGTTTGTTGATGCCCGCACATGTTCTTTTTTAACAAAAAAAAAATAGCAGAAGGGCTGTTTCTGCGGCACCCGCTCCAATATTGTGCAAAAAAAAAGATTGCATCCCTCCGACCTTCTTCCCTGCCTGCTGAAATTGCCTTTGGGAGAGTTCAGATTTATGCTGGCGATTACGCATCCGTTGTCTGGCACGCGCAGAGAGGCACCCACCTTCTCAAACACACACTTGCATATACAACCCGAGAGGCTTCCACGGTGGTGGTGGAAGTACCATTTGCGGGAAGCACTGCTTCGACAGTGTCCCTCTGTTACTGATGAAGCGTGACCTCTCTTTTTCAGAGGGGTTTATGACAAGAGGTTGTGTGAAAGGGGCGAAGCTCTTTGCCAAAGGGGATTTTGCAAAGCGCGGAACCTGGAAGGGAGTGAGGCTCATGGGTGGAGTTGGCCTCAACTCTCCTAAACTTCCAAGTGGCCTCAACGACTCTCTGAAAGGATGCAAATGACCAAGGAGTATTAATCCTTCCATTGCCCACCATCCTGCCAGAGCTGAAGAAGCTTCTTGGAGGAGAAGTGAAACTTTTTCAAAAGAAAAAACAAACAAGAAACTCAAGTTGGCTCCTGAAAAAGCACCTTTTGGACAACCTTGACCTGGAGATGAGCCAAGGTGGCGCAGTGGTTAGGGTGCAGTACTGCAGGCCACTTCAGCTGACTGTTATCTGCAGTTCAGCGGCTCTAATCTCACCAGCTCAAGGTTGACTCAGCCTTCCATCCTTCCGAGATGGGTGAAATGAGGACCCAGACTGTGGGGGCGATATGCTGACTCTGTAAACTGCTTAGAAAGGGCTGAAAGCCCTATGAAGTGGTATATAAGTCTAACTGCTATTGCTATTGCTATTGCTAGATGACCTGGATGATGGAGAATCTCTACAGACTTTTAGCTTTACAATTTGGGATGAACGCCCTTTGAATGGTGTGGGAGTAGGAACGGATTTCCTGAAAATAATGATAATTGTAGACCACGGGAATCAGGAGCATCACTCAAGTGGCCCTGAAGAAACAGATAAACCTCCAAGTAGCCTCAACGACTCTCTAAAAGGATGCAAATGACCAGCAGTCTGCAAGGAGTACCAATCCTTCCATTCTCCACCATCCTGCCAGAGCTGAAAAAGCTTCTTGGAGGAGAAGCGAAATGTCTTCAAAGAAAAAAACGTCCAGTTGCCTCCTGGAAAAGCCCCTTTGGGACCCAAAAGAGCTAAGATTGAACCTCTGTAGATAGGAGGGGTCTCACCACCGCTATCTTCAATGCCGGTGGGAAGAAGCCCTCCCGAAGAGAAGCATTCACCATCACCTGGATCCAGCTCTGCGTCACCTCCTTGCTGTTCGCGACCAGCCAGGAGGGGCACAGGTCCAGTACACACGTGGCGGCACTCACCACTCCCATGTCCTTGTCCACTTCATCAGGAGCAACAGGGTGAAAGTCAGCCCAGAGATGTCGTTCGTGGCATGTCTCCCCAGGTCCTTCTTTTCATTAGACGAGACGTACCAAATTCCTGCAGCCGTTCTTCATATGTCTAAGCCTTCAGCCTCCAAATCATTCTTGCTGCTCTTCTCTGCACACTTTCCAGAGTCTCAACATCTTTTTTTTTTTGTATTGTGCTGACCAGAACTGAGTGTTATGCTTGACAGAGTTTGTTGCATAAATTCAAATCCAGAAAGCACACACAGATAATTGATTCAGATGGATTCATTAACTTCTTTATATACATAAGAATAGATGGATAAATGTACCATACCAACTGGTGGTTCTTCCAAGGAAACACAAGGCAGGAGAGTTACAGGCAAACACAAGCAGTTAGCTTTCATTTCAGCAGATGAGCCCAGACAGACTGCTAGTTTACTTCTCAGAGCAGCAGATTGCTTAAGTTTCTGTTTCAATTCTCTGCACAGACTCTGATCTCTTTAAGCTCCCGTTGGCTGACTTAGCTGCTATGCCTATTCATTGGCTGACCTTGTTCCCATGTCTCTCCCAGTCATGAATATGTTGACAATGCTGTGAATTATTATAGGTCAGTCGTAGGTTTTACTGAACTATTATTTTCTCCTAAAAGGCAAAACAAGCTAATGTGTGGAAATAATTTCAGGAAAACAGAAAAACAATGCAACGTGTGATTAAAATTAATATCATTATGAACGCTGTCTGATGCGTTAATGGTTATTGAAGCCTTCTCCTCGCCTCCATTAAAGCAAAATGGGTGGAAAAACCCCATGGCTATTAGGGGTTAAAACATTTACAATTGCTTTTAGACAGCTGTGAGTCAGCGAGAAGCATTTTGACAAGACGAGCCTGCCACAGTCAAATTTATCCAGCAGTGGTTCATGATAACATTGCACAATGAGGACGACGAGTGGCTTAACAAAGCACACATTGCAAGAACAAGGTTGTGTTTTGGAAATGAGGTCATCGCAGGGCAGAGTCAGCGGGAGAAATTCTGCTCATGTTCCCAGACAGGAAAGGGAGAATTGTCAGATTAGCAACTGGAGAAGGGATGTCAATGAGAATGTAAACAGAGGTGAAAAGGAAAAGACTCCTATCACTATAAATGTAAACAGTGATACGGAAGATCTACTAAAGGCTTAGCAATGGCTCTCCCTCCCTCCCTCCCTCCCTCCCTCCTTCCCTCTTCCTTCTCTTCTTCCTTCCTCCCTGCCTCTCTTCCGCCTACTCCTCTCCTTCCTCCCTTTGCCTCTTCCTTCCTCCTTCTCTCCTCTCCCTTCCTTCGTCCCTCCCTCTCTTCCCCCTACTCCTCTCCTTCCTCCCTTTGCCTCTTTCTTCCTCCTTCTCTCCTCTCCCTTCCTTCGTCCCTCCCTCTCTTCCCCCTACTCCTCTCCTTCCTCCTTTCCCCCCTTTGCCTCTTCTTTCCTCCTTCTCTCCTCTCCTTCCTCCCTCCCTCTCTTCCCCCTACTCCTCTCCTTCCTCCCTTTGCCTCTTCCTTCCTCCTTCCCTCCCTTCCTCCTATTCCTCTCCTTCCTTCCTTTTCTTCCTTCCTCCCTCCCTCTCTTCCTCCTATTCTCCTTCCTTCCTCTGCCTCTTCCTTTCCCTCCCTCTCTTCCTCCTACTCCTCGTCTTCCTCCCTTCCTCCATCTGCCTCTTCCTCTTCCTTCCTCCTTCCCTCTCTTCCTCCTACTCTCCTTCCTTCCTCCCTCTGCCTCTTCCTTTCCCTCCCTCCCTCCATCCTACTCCTCTCCTTCCTTTCTCCTTCCTCTTCCTCCCTCCCTCCCACTCTTCCTCCAACTCTTCTCCTTCCTCCCTCCCTCTTCCTCTTCCTTCCTCCCTTCCTCTCTTCCCCCTATACCTCTCCTCTCTCCCTCATCTTCCTCCTGCCCTCTCTTCCTCTTCCCCTTCCTTCCTTCCTTCCTTCCTTCCTTCCTTCCTTCCTTCCTTCCTTCCTTCCTTCCTTCTTCCCTCCTTCCCTCCTTCCTTCCCTCCTGACTCTTCCTTCCACCCCTCCCCTCCCCTTCCTGACATCCGAGAGACCAAAACCTAAACAATCCTTTCCTTAGTCACAGGATGACCACACCGCTGCTCTGCTCCCCTTTTTAATCTCTCCGTAGCAGTGGCATCTATACATTCTGGGGTAATTTGGCTCTAAAAGAAGCTACCTAGCAATTGTGAACTAAAACCTATTGGAAGTTTAAATTGCTTTCCTGCCATTTCGCCCAAGGTCATTTGATAGATAATAAGGAAGGGCAGCTCCGAAAGAGGAATAGAACAACTATAATTTGTGCCGTTTTTGTGTTTCCCCCTTTGCAATCGTGATTTCCAAATCACTCTTTTTTGCTCTGCCAATGTCGGTCAGGCCAAGGAAAGGGACGAGGATACAGAAGGGGAACAATCAAAATTAAAATGGGCTCCTTCTTCTTCTCTGAGTTGGGCTGTTTCCTTGCAAAATGAGCACTTTCAGAATGCCAGTTGGTTGATGTCTGCCAAGCTTAATACTCATTCATTCCAGGTAAGCCAGGAAGTATTTTACCAAAGCAAGGTGGAAGGGGCGTATTAAAAATTCTGACCTACTCAAGGCCACACTTTGGTTGTGGGGAAAAAATAAGAGGAGGAAAAGCTGTGTTGGATATATTTGCTGCCTGGTGTTATTTGTAAAAATAATAAAGGCGGGAGAAAAAGAAAGAAAAGAAAGGAAGAAAGAAGAAAGAAAGAGGGAGAGAGAGAGAGAAAGTAAGAAAGAAAGAAAGAAAGAAAGAGGAAGAGGAAGAGGGAGAGAAGGGAGGGAAGGAAGAGAGAGTGGGAGAGAGGAGAGAAGGTGAAGAAGAGAAGGGAAGATGAGAGGAGAAGAGAGAAGGTGAAGAAGAGAAGAGGATTGCCAAGTATTTTTATTTATCCAAATATATCCATATGTCTTTATTCTGACAAAAAGGACCTGAAACTAAACCAATCCATCCTAAGGCAGAGGAATGACATGGCAAAAAGACATGGCTATCTCTAAAGAGATATTTCGTCCCCGTCACTATTCCTGTCCACGAGTCCTTCTTGTGTTGTGCAAAAAGCTACACAGGTGTAACAAAGGCCTCCGACGAATCCATTTGAAACAGCACATGACATTTCGGCCGTGAGCCCTGAGCCGAGCAGTCACACCTGAGCAGATCTCCCTGAGGCGGGAATGGCCGCGTCCGAAGGCTGATCCGTTTCCATCCATTATTATGTCTTGTCTGGCCTTTGGGTGCATTGGATGGTAACAACTCCTCCTCCTCCTCCTCCTCTTCCTCTTCCTCCTCCTCCTCCTCCTCCTCCTTTTCTTCTCCTTCTCCTCCTGCTTCTCCTCTTCCTGCTGCTGCTTCTGCTGCTGCTCCTCTTCCTCCTCCTCTTCTCTTCCTTTTCCTCCTCTTCTTCCTCCTCCTCTTCCTCCTCCTCCTTTTTCTCCTCTTTCTCCTTCTTCTCCTCCTTTTGCTCCTCCTCCTCTCCTCCTCCTCCTTTTGCTCCTCCTCTTTTCTTCTTCTTCCTCCTCCTCCTCCTCCTTTTCTTCTCCTTCTCCTCCTGCTTCTCCTCTTCCTTCTGCTGCTTCTGCTGCTGCTCCTCTTCCTCCTCCTCTTCTCCTCTTCCTTTTCCTCCTCTTCTTCCTCCTCCGCTTCCTTCTCCTCCTTTTTCTCCTCTTCCTCCTTCTTCTCCTCCTTTTGCTCCTCCTCCTCTCCTCCTCCTCCTTTTGCTCCTCCTCTTTTCTTCTTCTTCCTCCTCCTCCTCCTTTTCTTCTGCTCCTCCTCCGAACCAGGCTCTGAAGAGGCCGTGGCAACCCTTTTCTTCACCATCCATCCACACTAATCCCAAAGGTGTTTCCCCCCCCCCCCCAAAAGTCCACCAGACGTCGTTTTTCCCTCGAAGACATTTGCAGTCCAATATCAAGGTTACAATTTGCTAGGCTAGAAAACAACTCATTTCCGACAGCATGCAATAATATAAGCAGAACACAATTCATATTGATTCATATATTCTTTCACACTCTTTCGGACAAACCTGAAACGGGATGATCGAGAATCAATTCACACACATCCACACTCATCCGTGGATCTGATCAAAGTCTGCAGAAACCTGCATTAGCCAGACTGAAAGCTGTCAGTCCTTCCGAAGGAAGTCCGTGTGGAGTAGGAAAGG
Organism: Thamnophis sirtalis; assembly: GCF_051295495.1. NCBI lineage: Eukaryota > Metazoa > Chordata > Lepidosauria > Squamata > Natricidae > Thamnophis > Thamnophis sirtalis. The sequence continues at coordinate 68,697,780 of NW_028261390.1, read as the reverse complement.
TGAGGAAGGGTCCTTCCCGTAGGAGATATCACGGCATGTGTTAAGAGCTGAACCTGTCATGCCTCGAGCAATTCGCTCTTTCCCCTCCCTGCTCTCTTTTCTTAGGGAAATATTTTTTTTCTCCCAGGAATGCAAGGCTTGATGGGGAGACTGGGAACTGTCATGGCCTCCCTGGAGGTTGAACGGATGGGAAAGAATGCTAAATTAGGAACTGAGGAAGGAGTTCAGGTCGGGATGGGATCAGACATGGAGTAGAAAACACTTCCTTTTCTGCAGCAGTCGGTTGGAGGGCTTCTGAAATCATGACGATGATGATGAGGGCTTTCAACACAGAATGGAATAGAACAAGAGAATTCTGAATAGAATAGGAGAATTCTGAATGGAATAGAATTCTGAATAGAATAGAAGAATAGAGTAGAAGAATAGAGTAGAATAGAGTAGAGTAAAATAGAACAGAATGGAATAGAATAGAATAGGATAATTCTAAATAGAATGGAATGGAATGGAACGGAATAGAATGGAATAGGAGAATTCTGAATAAAATAGAACAGAATGGAATAGAATGGAATAGGAGAATTCTGAATAAAATAGAACGGAATGGAATAGAATGGAATAGGAGAATTCTGAATAAAATAGAATGGAATGGAATAGAATAGAACAAGAGAATTCTGAATAGAATAGGAGAATTCTGAATAGAATAGAATTCTGAATAGAATAGAATAGAAGAATATAGAAGAATAGAGTAGAATAGAGTAGAGTAAAATAGAACAGAATGGAATAGAATAGAATGGGAGAATTCTAAATAGAATGGAATGGAATAGAATAGAATAGAATAGGAGAATTCTGAATAAAATAGAATGGAATAGAATGGAATAGGAGAATTCTGAATAAAATAGAACAGAATGGAATAGAATGGAATAGGAGAATTCTGAATAAAATAGAATGGAATGGAATAGAATAGAACAAGAGAATTCTGAATAGAATAGGAGAATTCTGAATAGAATAGAATTCTGAATAGAATAGAATAGAAGAATATAGAAGAATAGAGTAGAATAGAGTAGAGTAAAATAGATCAGAATGGAATAGAATAGAATGGGAGAATTCTAAATAGAATGGAATGGAATGGAATGGAATAGAATAGAATAGGAGAATTCTGAATAAAATAGAATGGAATAGAATGGAATAGGAGAATTCTGAATAAAATAGAACAGAATGGAATAGAATGGAATAGGAGAATTCTGAATAAAATAGAACAGAATGGAATAGAATGGAATAGGAGAATTCTGAATAAAATAGAATGGAATGGAATAGAATAGAACAAGAGAATTCTGAATAGAATAGGAGAATTCTGAATAGAATAGAATTCTGAATAGAATAGAATAGAAGAATATAGAAGAATAGAGTAGAATAGAGTAGAGTAAAATAGAACAGAATGGAATAGAATAGAATAGGAGAATTCTAAATAGAATGGAATGGAATGGAATAGAATAGGAGAATTCTGAATAAAATAGAACAGAATGGAATAGAATGGAATAGGAGAATTCTGAATAAAATAGAATGGAATGGAATAGAATAGAACAAGAGAATTCTGAATAGAATAGGAGAATTCTGAATAGAATAGAATTCTGAATAGAATAGAAGAATAGAGTAGAAGAATAGAGTAGAAGAATAGAGTAGAATAGAGTAGAGTAAAATAGAACAGATGGAATAGAATAGAATAGGGAGAATTCTAAATAGAATGGAATGGAATGGAATGGAATAGAATAGGAGAATTCTGAATAAAATAGAATGGAATAGAATGGAATAGGAGAATTCTGAATAAAATAGAACAGAATGGAATAGAATGGAATAGGAGAATTCTGAATAAAATAGAATGGAATGGAATAGAATAGAACAAGAGAATTCTGAATAGAATAGGAGAATTCTGAATAGAATAGAATTCTGAATAGAATAGAATAGAAGAATATAGAAGAATAGAGTAGAATAGAGTAGAATAGAGTAGAGTAAAATAGAACAGAATGGAATAGAATAGAATAGGAGAATTCTGAATAAAATAGAACAGAATGGAATAGAATAGAACAGAATAGGAGAATTCTGAATAGAATAGAATAGAGTAGAAGAGTAGAGTAGAATAGAATAGAATAGACTAGGAGAATTCTGAATAGAGTAGAAGAGTAGAGTAGAGTAGAATAGGAGAATTCTGATAGAATAGAATAGAATAGAATAGAATTCTTTATTGGCCAAGTGTGACTGGACACAAGGAATTTGTCTTTGGTGCATAAGCTCTCAGTGTACAATAAGGCATTGTAGATCTGATTGTAGTACCCGTAGTCCTCGACTTACAACAGGTCATTTGGTGACTGTTTGGAGTTAAACCAGTGCTGAAAAAAGTGACAGGACCAGATTCACGCTTAAAGACCGCTGCATCATCCCTGTGGTCATGTGATCAAAATTAAGGGATCAGATTTGCTTAACAACCGTGTTGCTAATTTAAACGCCTGCAGTGATTCACTTTAAAACGGTGGGAACTGTACTCTCTTCTCTCTTCTCTTCCCTTCCTTCCCTCCTCCTCTCTTTTCTCTTCTCTTCTTTCCTTCTTCCCTCCCTTCCCCTCTCCCCTCCCTCCCCTCACTTTCTTTCCTTGGGTAAATTGTTCAAATAAACCATGAAGCTAAGAGAGAAAAACAGGTAATTACGATGTATTAGTGTCACTGCTTAGAATTCTTGCTTAAGTCGGGAAAGATTTTTCAGAAATATAATTCCCCATTTATAATTGTCCCTTCTGCAATAGCCGGGAGCTGATTGTTTTCAAAGTCCTACAAACTCAACGTCAAAGTCCTTTTTGGTAGTTATTAATCAGGCCTGGCCAGCACTGAGTGGTGGGATTGAACTCAGCATTTCTGAGTTCAAGAAGAAGAAAGGGATTTTACTTGGACTGGGTTATGCCTCAACGACCAGCCTCCTCTGAGAATCTGATCTAGGACAATGAATCCCACCAGATGATACCCAGTTTATGTTCTGACACCCCCCCCCCCCGTATGCCGAGGCACTCTGACACACGATTACTGCTAGACAATTTGTTCACAGTAAATTAACACACGGACAAGACTTTGGCAGCAATCCAGACTTCCAAGATAAGAAATACACACCAGAGCTTCTCCAGCGTTGGTATATTAGTTGAATCCTGCAAACAGCCTCCTCCCAAAGTCTCTCCTTATATACTCTCTTGGGAGGAGCCTAATTACAACCACCTGGGTCCAATTATCTTCTGAATCTGCGTAGTTGCTGTTGGTGCTTATCTGCCCGCCTTTGCCTGGCATCCGGGATCAACTCCCTTAGCTCCTCCCCACTGCTCCAGGGCCTGATGTCAGGGACCAACTCCCTTTGGCTTTCACCGCTGCTCCATGTCTCAGGTACCTCCTGGTGGCCAACCAGCCTTTCTGCGCCTTGCTCGGAGTCTGAACCCTGTCCAGGGTCCTCCACATCTTCCAGAGCCGACTCATAGGGTCCCTCGCTGTCGGAGTCTGTTTGCAGCTCCAACGGCTCCTGATGGGCCACAACAGTTTAATATGGAGGTTAAGGAACTGACTGGAAAGTGGGAGGCTGTCAGGATCCAACCCCAGAAAATTCTGTCTGGAGGCGAATTCGGAGGAAGAGCTTGAGTCGGCAAAGCATGGACTGCCACTTGTCGGGGATGGGGGGTAGGGCAGGGATGATGAACTTTTTTCTTACGATGTGCCAAAATTGCTTGTGTGCTATCACGGGCATGCACATGCCCATTCAATCTCTCCACCCTCCACCCCCTGCGCATGTGCGCAAGACCTCTCCCCAGGCTCCGGTGGCTTTCCTGAAGCCTGGGGAGGGTGACAAATGTCCCCAATGGCCCAACTGGAAGTTCAGGAATGAAGTTCCGGTTGGCCCATTGGGGGCATTTTTCGCCGTCGCCAGTCTCCAGAAGTTTTCCTGAAGCCTGAGGAGGGCAAAAACAGTCTCGCCTGTCCCTCCGGAAGGGCAAAAAAATTAGCGAATGCGTTCAGAGAAGCGTTGTGAGAGATTGCAGATTCTGACGAAGGTCATTAAATGCCACGGCTTTGCATGACTGACTTTATTTTTTGCCCTTCAACTTAAGCGCGAAGCTGACATGGACAGAGAGACTGGCTGCCTTTTTAAACATTCTTGAGGCAGTGTTCAACCAACACTTTTCTGCATCTGTATGATTATCGTTCTGACATTTCTTCTTAATTCCACCATATTTGTTGTGGCCCGCCAACAGCCAGCGGATCTGGCAACAGACTTGGACAGTGAAGAGGTTGGGGAGGAAACCTGGGCAAGTCCTGGAGTCTGGGGAAGGTTCTGATGAGGGCTCTGTGTCGGAGGCAGAGAGGGGGCTAGAGCCGTATGCTAGTTATCAGCTGCCTTCAAAGTCAGACATCAGTGAGGCAGATGAACAGCTGGAGCCTGTTCCCGATGTGCACATGTGCAGAGCTGCCAGGAGAAGGGAACAGCTATGGAACAAGGGCCGATTAGGGAGTAAAGCCACAGGTGGATGGTGAATGGCCCCTCCCAGAGGAAATAAAAGAGGAGCGAAAGGGGAGGGGAGTTGCAGCAGACAATCAGTTCAATTCATTAGGGTGAAGATCTGTTCCTGACTTCTTGCCAAGTAATTGCTGCTACAGCATGGAGTTTCGAAGATATCAGCCTGGCAGCTCTCCAAGCCCGATAAAGGTCTGTAGCTGTGAAATCTCTTGAAAGACACTTGGCTGGGACTCTGCTGGAGAGGAATTCACTCTAAACCAAATAAAAGGGGTTTTATCGGGATGAGGAGTTGGCTTCGTGCTTTTGGTAAGCCTAGATCAGAACCAGTGGTGTGTTTCAAAAATTGTTCGAACTTACTCTGTGGGTGTGGCCTCCTTTGTGGGAGTGGCTTGCCACCCATGTGACCGGATGGGAGTGGCTTGCCGCCCATGTGACCGGATATGAAGATGCCGACGACACTTGTCAGAACCACCTTAAATTACCTTACACACAGCACTGGCATGCATAAGAATAGGATGTAAACTTGTTTTTTAAAAGGCATCTTTGGTTTGCGTTAAAACAACTTCAACACACGCAATGTTCTGATTGCACCACAAACGCAGTAGTCATCCTTACCTTTCACAGAGGCACTGAGGTTTATAAATATGAGCATGATAGTGTAGAATAATCATATCCAAGGACCAGTGGTGGGTTTCAAAAAATTTTGGAACCTCTTCTGTAGGTGTGGCCTGCTTTCCGGGTCTACTGGTGGAACCTCATCTAACTGGTTCGGTAGATTTGAACGAACCGGTTCTACCAAATAGGTGCGAACTGGTAGGAACCCACCTCGGATCAGAACACATATTGCTTCATGTCTACTGGAGAAGAGAAGGCATTATTTCCCTATAGTTAATATTTTTACAAGCACCATCCAGATGTTTAGTAGAAAGCAATGCAGAAGATAGCAGGACCACAGAATCCTATAACATTTAACTTCCTAGGAATATGAAGTCCTCCAACCACAAATTCTGTAGATGAGTGTATATGGACATTGCCTTCAAAATGGTGCATTCTAGGGGACATGTACTTCTCTTAACTGGTATATCTTGTTTTCATTTACATGTGGAAACTAGAAAACGAAAACTGTGGGAAGGCCACACTGAGTTGTGGCCCACTAGCTGCCAGCAGACTCAGATGATGAGGAGGTTGGGGGAAAACTTGGGCCAGTTCTGGAGTCTGGACAAGGCTTTGATGGATGCTCTGAGTTGGACGCAGAGATACACCGAGGGCGGTCTGACATTTCCCAGCCACCAGAGAGGCAGCTGCCTTTGGAGGCTGCTATGAGTGAGGAGGAAGAACAGCTGGGGCCTGTTCCAGATGCACATATGCGCAGAGCTGTTAGGGGAGGAGAACAACTGAGGACAAGGAGTCAACTCAAGAAGCAAGGCACACGTGGCTGCTCAATGGGGCTGGGGAATAAATAGAAGGAAAGGGGAGTGGTGGTCGTAGGAGACAACAGTTTGTATTTCTGAAGGTTTTGCTCATTGTGTTTCGTGCCACAGAGACTTCTTGCCAGAACTTAATTTGCAGCTTTGAAACTGGGAGCTCATTGACTGGCAATCATTGCAAGGAACTGATAAAGTCTGTTACTGCAGTTAACTCTTTGAAGGACTATTGCCTGGATTTTTCGGTGTGTGAATGCCATTTATTCACAGGAGGTAAATCAAGAGGGGTTTTTCAGGACAAGGAGTCTGCTTCTTGTTTCTGCTAACGCTGGGTCAAAACATATTGTTCTTTGTCACACTCAAGGACCAGAAAAGTCCTTGAAAATTCCTAGACATACCTCTTGCCCTATTTTCACAAAAGAGACATCCCTCCCATGTTATAGAGCGTTTAGAAATAATGATTTAATAGAATAAGAGAATAAAAGAGTTGGAAGGGACCTTGGAAGGCTTCTAGTCCAATCCCCTGCTCAAGTAGGAGACCATGTAAGCTCCCCGTTGGGAGAGTGAGTGCATTCAGAGAAGCGTTGTGAGAGTTGTGTTGGAGAACACACAAACCAGCATACAGAGACACTGCAGTTTAAATAGGCTTTTACTTTCGTGGAAATAGAAGTATCAGAGTCCATCAAACAGTCCAAGTCATACACGGATAAGACAGTCAGTCATCAACGTCTTTCAGTTAAGGGATAATCCAAATAACATAGTCCAGTATCATATGAACAGTCTGGTACACAAAGTTTGCTAACAGTTGCAAAACTTACAATCGCTCACGCTGATCACGATACGACACTTCTAACAGCCAGCTTCCAAACACTCTGATCAGATCAGCATCTAACAGTGATTCTGGCTCCATCTTATGGCCGATTGAGGAAACAGCAACCAATCCTATTTACAGCATGATTTAAAGAAACAGGTACAGCATTGTTACATGATTTATATATTGCCAACCCAACCGTTAGATTATATTCCTAACACCATGTACCATTCCAGACACATAGTTGTCCAATCTCTTCTTTAAAACTTCCAGTGTGGGGGAATCCACAACTTCTGGAGGCAAGGTGTTCCCCTGATTAATTACTCTAATAGCCAGGGAATTTCTCCTTAGTTCTAGGTTGCTTCTCTCCTTGATTTGTTTCCAGCCATTGCCTCTAGACCTGCCTTCAGATAATTTGGAGAATAGCTTGACCTCCTCTTCTTTAGGAAATGTTTTTAAGACAAACTATGCCGCGTGAGGGTTTCTGGATGCCGACTTTCAACTAAAGGATATTCAAGGATCTTAGCCAAGAATGTAGCCAAGACAATCAGTATATTGAAACGAACCAATGGAAGACATGTTCTTGCACAGGAATAGGAAGCTCAAGTCCAAAACCCAAAAGAAGGTATGAAAAACCCCGACTCTCAATTCCATCTGGTTAGCTGCACCAGAACTACAAACATGTTCGTTAATAAATGGACCTTCTTTCCAATCAGTCTCCAAGAATAGACTAGAATAACAGAGTTGGAAAGGACCTTGGAGGTCTTCTAGTCCAACCCCCTGCTTAGGCAGGAAATCCTACACTGCTTCAGACACATAGTTGTCCAATCTCTTCTTTAAAACTTCCAGTGTTGGAGCATCCACAACTTCTGGAGGCAAGGTGTTCCCCTTATTCATTGTTCTAACTGTCAGGAAATTTCTCTTTTAGTTCTAGGTTGCTTCTCTCCTTGATTAGTTTCCACCCATTGCTTCTTGTTCTTCCCTCAGGTGCTTTGGAGAATAGTTTGACCTCCTCTTCTTTAGGAACTGTATCACACTTCAAGGTGAAACAGGTGCATTTTCTTCTGTATTTTCCTTCCATGGTTGATTTGCTTTTTGGGGGTGACAAGGATCTCATTGACCTCAATGAGATTATTATTATTATTATTTTCTAAATGACCAGAGCAGAATTATGCTTTATCAGGTCTTAATGATCCCCCATCCATACAGATTTCTGGATGCCAGCTTTCAAATAAAGCATATTCAAGGGTTTTAGCCAAGACAATTAGTATATTGAAACAACACAATTTAAGAGTAAGCAAAAAGATTTCATAATGGCATTATTATTGGCAGCCAACATGAATGCTGTCATGGCAGAAGCTTCACTCAAGGCAGCGGGGCGAGCCATAATTTCAAGTCTCTTTCAAAAATGGTGTAGGGTCTCCTGCTTGGGCGGGGGGTTAGACTAGATGACCTACAAGGTCCCTTCCAACTCTGTTAATCTGTTTTTTTTTAAAGAGCATGGAAGTGCCTACAGTTCACTAATTCTCAGATTTGTGCCAGAATTCCGAAGGCAAATGGCTTGCCGTGTTTGTGAAGATTCAAAATTCACTTCCAGAAGGCTATTCAAACTTTGATTGATTTGATTTAGTTGCTCCTACTGTGATGGGAGCAACTAAAAGTCTAAGAGGCAGCTGTCATGCTCAGGAATTATGTTGGGTTTGATAGAAAACTCCCAGAGATATTCTTATTGGGGATCAAACTCTAGGAAAACAAATAATTTAATCTAAGATTCGGCAACAGAAGCGAGATTCCTCCATGCTAATTGTCAGAGTTGCTGTTTTCATCCTGCGAAGAACATTCAACAATCAATCAATCAGAATAGAACTGGAAGGGACCTTGGAGGTCTTCTAGTCCAGCCCCCCCCTTCTCAAGCAGGAGAACTTATACCATTTCATACAAGTGACAGCCCAGCCTCTTCTTAAAAACCTCCAGTGATGAAGCACCCACAACTTCTGGAGGCAAGTTGTTCCACTGGTTAATTGTCCTCGCTGTTTGGAAGTTTCTCCTTCATTCCAGGTTGCTTCCCTCCTCGATTAGTTTCCATCCATTGTTTCTTGCTGTGCCTTCTGGTGCTCTGGGGAATAACTTGACCTCTTCTTCTCTTTGCGGCAACCTCTCAAATACTGGAATACAAAGACATTCATCATCAATAGTCTTGTATCTGTCTGACTTTTGTGAATTTCTCCAACCACTTCAGTTAGTTGCCATTAGAACATCTTAGAGTGATGAATTCTGAAAGTTAATTATATGCTGTATGGAAAACGAACTTTCTTTTGCCTATTCCAAATTTCCTTCCAATCAGCGTCGTGAAGTGCCCTCATCATCCTAGGAGATGGAGAAAGGGGTGGGGGAAAGCATCCTGACCACTTTCTCTATCCCACGTGTGTCCTTTTGATTGCTTCCCCATCCCAAGCAGTGGTGGGATTCAAATAATTTAACAACTGGTTCTCTGGCTTAATGACCAGCTGAGTAGGTGTGGCTCAGTAGTCATGTGACTGGGTGGGCATGGCCAACTCAACGTCACTCAAGTTGATTGCTGCTTCGCCTTAGCTGTTACAATGTAATAAAGGTTAACCGGAGAGGCAATTTCTGTAAGCAGGGCAACAAAGATTAGGCTAGAAACAACACCATAATGTTTCCTTCCTGCCTTCCTTACAGGATTAGCCCTGAAAAGTGGAAAGAAACAAAAGGAGATTTCTTCCAATAACCGGTTCTCCGAACTGCTTAGAAAGTTACCAACCGGTTCTCCTGAATAGGTGCGAATTGGCTGAATCCCACCACTGATCTCAAGCCAAGAGAACAGTCACTTCTCCCCATCATTATCCTAGCTCCAAAGACAGAAAGCACAATTTGGCCCTTCCTATTTATTTATTTATTCATTAGATTGATATCTTGCTTTGATTTTGGAGAACTCAAGGCAGTGCACACAATGCTTTCATCTCCTTTACTCACCACCGCAATCTGGGGAGGTGGGGGGAGGGAAAGAGGGAGGGAGAGGGTGGGAGGGAGGGAGGAGAGAGAGGGAGAGAGAGACACACATACACAAAGAGAGACAGAGATGGAGACACAGAAACAGAGAGAGAGAGACAGAGACAGAGAGAGACAGAGAGACAAAGAGACAGAGAAACAGACACAGAGACAGAAAGAGAGACAGAGTGAGACAGACACACATACAAACACAGACAGACAGACAGACAGAGACAGACACACACAAAATGAGAATTCAATTTTGAGGGGCCCTTCGTTTTCTCTGAGTTTGGTTGTTTTCTTGCAAACCAGGTAACATTGTTACTGTGAGTAAGGAGTGGTGGTGGAGAGCACAGATGATGCTACCAGTGGTGGGATTCCAAACCTTTTCCTACTGGTTCTATGAGAGCATGCATTGTCCATGCGCTTGTGCTTCACGCATACACGTAACATGTGCTTTGCATGTGTGCATAGCACTCAAAGATCACCGTTAGTGTCAGCGCTGGTCAGCTGTTGTTTAGCTCAGCTGAGACGCGGCACTCTGCTCTGCTGCGCAAATCAGTTGAGCTAAAAAAAAACAAGGGAATATAGGACAGGGAACAATAGGGGCGGGAGGGCGCGGCCAACCAGTGGTGGTATTTGTCGGTTCTCCAAACTACTCAAAATTTCCACTACCGGTTTGCCTGAACCGGTCCGAACCGGCTGAATATCACCTCCGCATGCTACCTAGTTTGGTAAGGAAATATCTGTGAGAAAACCACCAAGCTCCACCTCCCCCCTGAAAACTCTTCTCCCTTCTAGCACTAGTGATGTTACCTAGTTTGGTAATGAAGCATCTGCAAGAAAGCAAGCAAGATTGGAGAACACCAAACCACCTCCAGTCGTCATCGTTGTCCTCCTCCTCCTCCTCCTCCTCCTCCTCTTCCTCCTCCTCCTTCTCCTCCTTCTCCTCCTCCTCCTCCTTCTCTTCCTCCTCCTTCTCCTCCTCCTCCTCCTCCTCTCCTCCTCCTCCTCCACTTTGCAAACCCTCCTCCTTTCTAGCACTAGTGATGTTACCTAGTTTGGCAATGAAGAACCTCCAGGTAAAACCGCCAAGTTGAGGGAGTGCCAAGTTCAACCCCGACCCTACAGTTCAACCCTGAGCTGCCCACATTCTCCTCCATCGAAACTCATTTCTTGAAGAGGGAATAGAATCATTTCCCTCCCACCCAGTTACCTTAATTGAGGCTTTCTGTATTGGGGATGTCCCTTTAAAAGCCTGCTGAAATAGCCTTGTGCAGCCATACAATCATTTCCTCCCCTGAATCTGTTTCCTGGCAGGCAAAGAGAGAGGCTGAAATATCATTTGCTAAAGTAGCATGTCTGTTACGAAATATTTCTGACCTTAAATGGCTCCAGGCTTGCAGTCTGCAGATATTTGCACCTTAACGGGGAGGGACCAGGCAGCTGCCTGACATAAACAGTACCTACGGAGTAGATTGAGACCCCCCCCACCTGAGTCAAGAGTAGAGAAGGACGCAAAGCAAAAGGGTCAAATGAAATGCACGTGTGAAACTTGTTTGGTTCCACAATGAGCCTCTGAACTTTTGATCCACTTCATTCACAGAGCCCATTAACCAACCAACATCCATGAACTGCCTTTGACTCATCCTTCCAGGACAATTCAAAGTCACACTGCACGTGTTCGGAAGTATCATCTCCCCCATAAATCATGATCTGCTCCCTCTATCAGGGTGACGTTCCTCTCCTCCCATATAAGCACAGCACCATGGAGGAGGGGGTCAACAAGGGAGGTCAACAGGAGAGGACAAGCGAAGGGATCAAAAATGCTGGAGCTTAGGAAAAAAAGAAAGACAGGAACACAAATTATAAACTAACACGATTAGCAGCACCAGAGGTGGGTCCCTACCAGTTCGGTCCAGTTCTGTAGAACTGGTTCGTCAAATTTACTGAACTGGTTAGAAGAGGTTCCACCAGTGGACCCGGAAAGCAGGCCACACCTACAGAAGAGGTTCCAAAATTTTTTGAAACCCACCACTGGAGGAGAGAGATACACACAGAGAGACAGACAGACAGATAGACAGATACAGAGAGAGAATCACATAGAGAGACACAGAGGGAGGGAGGGAGAGGCAAAGAGCCACACACACACACACACACACACACACACACACACACAGACTCACACAGAGAGAGAAAGAGAAAGAAAGGAAGAAATAAATAAATAAAAAAAGAAAGAAAAAGTGAGAGAGAGATGAAAGAAAAAAAGGGAAAAGGGACAGAGAGACAAAAGGAAGGAAAGAGAGAGAGAAAACACATGGCCGGCAAGTCACTCCCATCAGGTCACATGGCTGACAAGCCACTCCCACAAGGGAGGCCACACCCACAGAGTAGGTTCGAAAAATTTTTGAAACCCACCACTGAGCAGCACTTAAAGAAAATATATACCACATGTTTTATCGTTGGCATTTATCACCAACAAGATTGGCTAAAATGTACCCAAACATGAAGCCGACCTGCTGGAAGTGTAAAAAAAGTACAAGGGACTTATTATCACATATGGTGGACCTGCCCGGAAACACAAAAATATTGGACAATGTTTGCGATAGGACAAAGGCAGGAGGAGCAATAGCACGTGAGTAAAGACAGCCTGTAAAAGTACAATTTCTAATCTACTGCTCAGGAAAGTTCTGTCTATATATGGTCAAATCCTGGGCGTCATTGGTAGGGCGCATCTCAGACTGTTATGTTATGAACTATCAGGATGTTATGGAGTTTTAGGAGTTTGTTTTCTCCTGTGTGGTTCAGCGTGGCTCTGCATGCCCCGTTATCCACTGGGCCATGGGTGACCGCTACGCCTACACAAGGAATTATATTACAACAAATAAATAAATAAATAAATAAATAAATAAATAAATAAATAAATAAATAAAATATTTTACAGGAAACTTGGATAGTGTTTCTGGAGAGCATGATGATATCCTTTCGGTCACCTGTCAGGAGGAGTTAGCTTTTGGATGTTGATCTGGCTTCTTCCAGTAGCAAGAGATTCTCGTCAAAAAGGTTTGGAAACGGGGAAAAGCAGCTGGAATGTGGTCACTCCTGCTTTCTCTCCATTACCATAATTAAGTGACTAACCAAATATTGTCCTCACGCGCTCCTTCCTCTGGCCAGAAAGATGCTCCAAGCAGCTTCCGTTCTAATTACATTGCAGGATGCATGATTCACGGATTGACTGAGTGCCATCACTCTGGATGCATCCTTGTCTTGTCTTTTAAGGGCTAGCTGCAGCACGAGGCTCTAGGGTTAGAGAAATCATCGGCATTTATTTATGTATTCATCCATTCATTTCTTGGTTTATAAAACGTCTCAGCCTGCCCGCCTTACCATTGGGTAACCGAGTGGCTTATAGTTACACATATAGTTAAAACGTAAAACATTAAAATCATTTTACCTGGGTAAAAAGTTGAGAGGTAAAGGCAGATAGACTGGTTAAGCAATTCCGTGATAAGTATTTAGATAAGCCAAAGGATTCCACCTGGGGGGGGAGGGGGGGAAGAAGTGGTTAGGTGTATGAATTCGTGACCGCATTGCTAAAACCGCGATGTCATCAGCGCGCCGACAACAGCACGGAGACAACAGCGCGGAGACAGAAGCGCGCTTTAACTTAAGGTAAGGGTTAGGTTTAGGTTTAGGTTTAGGTTTAGGTTTAGGTTTAGGGTTAGGTTTAGGGTTAGGTTTAGGGTTAGGTTTAGGGTTAGGTTTAGGGTTAGGTTTAGGGTTAGGTTTAGGGTTAGGTTTAGGGTTAGGGTTAGGGTTAGGTTTAGGGTTAGGTTTAGGGTTAGGGTTAGGTTTAGGGTTAGGTTTAGGGTTAGGTTTAGGGTTAGGTTTAGGGTTAGGTTTAGGGTTAGGTTTAGGGTTAGGTTTAGGGTTAGGTTTAGGGTTAGGTTTAGGGTTAGGTTTAGGGTTAGCATTATGTTTAGGGTTAGCATTATGTTTAGGGTTAGCATTATGTTTAGGGTTAGGTTTAGGGTTAGGGTTAGTTTTACTGCGCGCTTCTGTCGCCGCGCTGTTGTCGGCGCAATTCAGCGCTCATTCGTCGCAGTGCTTTAGAACACGTGGTTTTGTCACCGCGGTTTAGTCGGGCGTGGTTTTGTCATTCGCCCTTTTGTCGGTGAACCATACGAATTTAACCCCCTGGGTTACTTTAGGATACGATTTTCTAAAGATATGAAATTTCCTTTTGATGGTTTGTTTGCTTAAGCCATAAAACAAACATGTAGCTCTGATTAACAGAACACTAAAAATAAGGGGGTGGGCAATATTCAGCCCCCTCCCCTTGATATTTTAAGCCTTGCAACCCTTGATGGCTGGGAAAAAAATGTTTAAAACAGGCCCATTCCCGAGACGCACAGCTTAGCATGAGAATGAGCACACAATTACTAAGACTTCAGCTGCAATTCGAAAGGCAATTGTGAAGTACCTACTGATTTTAATGCCCTGGCTCTGATCGTTGGCATCCTATAAATAATTGCTATGTTCCGTGCCAAGGATGACTGTGCTTGTTCTGATCTAGGCTTCCCCGAAAAGCACAAAGCAGATTCCTGGTCCCGACAAAACCCCTTTTATGAAACGAATGTGAATTCCTCTCCTTCACATTCAGCAAATGCCTGGCAAACAGTCTTTCAAAGGTGACGTTATGACCACAGACCTTATCTAGCTTGGAAAGCTGCCATGTAAATATTTTCCAAATGCAGTGCGGTGCGAGGAAAGACTTGGGCACAGAGTCTCTGAGATTCACGGACAGATCTTCACACTCCTGAAACGAATGAATGAACGGATTGTTTCCTGCAAAAGCCCCCTCCTCTTTCGCTCCTCTTTTGTTTCCCTATGGGAGGGGCCATTCACCATCCACCTGTGGCTTTACTCCCAAGTCGACCCTGATTTCTTAGCTGTTCTTTTCTTCTGGGAGCTCTGCGCATGCGCACACTGGGAACAGGCTCCAGCTGTTCTTCTGCCTCACTGCTGTCGAAGGCAGATGAGAACTGCCAGATGGCCTTGGCCCCATCTCTGCCTCCGATGCAGATCCCTCATCAGAGCCTTCCCCAGCCTCCAGAACTCGCCCACGTTCCTCCCCAACCTCCTCACTGTCCGACTCTGCTGCCAGCTCTATTGGCCGCTAGTGGGCCACAACACTGCTAAACCTCAAGACACGGTTCCCTAAATCCCATATTATCTCACCCACTTCAGAAAAACCACCGCTGAACACACTCCTTTTTCCCCCCCTCCTGCTCTCTCCTTGCACACGTTCCGATTTCTTTCAAACGCTACGAAGGAAATGTCAAGACACCCGAAGATGAAATATGCTTTTAAAAGTCGGCCCCTGCCGCCTTACTGCTTCAACAAAATGACCATGACTCATTTGGAAGCAATGGGCCATTAAAGAAGGAATGATGGATGTTTTGAAGCTAAGAGAAGAAAGAGCTAATGATTTCATGACACACACACACACACACACACACACACACACACACACACACACACACACAAGCTCTCCGAATGTTTGGGAAGACCAATATTTTGCAAACGCTTCTTGGGATAAAAACGCTGAAGGTTGACGGCCAAATTCGGCTGGTAGCTTTTGTCAGCCGCATGAACAAGCAACTTTTTCTTACAATTCTTGAGGTTAGCCTCCAGCCGAATCAGAGGAGGAGGAGGAGGAGGAGGAGGAGGAGGAGGAGGAGGAGGAGGAGGAGGAGGAGGAGGAGGAAGAGGAGGAGGAGGAGGTGGTGGTGGTGGTCTAAAATATATTTGAAAAAAAGAATAGAAAATTGATAACATCTTTAAATTGAACTTAGCTCCTCCTTGCTAGGCTAACTTTAAACAATTTATATCATTCCTGATCTTAATCATAAGCTATCTGGAATTTCTTAGTCCCATATTTATTTTGTATATAATCGATCCATTTTTCCCCAGTCTCGTTTATATCTCTCGTTTGAGTGGTGCTTAAGATAGGCAGATATTTTAGCCATCTCGGCTAAATTTGTGACTTTCAATGTCTACCAGCTGCTTGGTTTCGTAGATAATTGCTTGGGCTTTCGCCAGTGGGCCTCTCAGCATGTTCTTTTCTGTGTAACTTTATTTTCCCCATCAAAATATTTAGAGTGCATTGGCTCATCTAGCAGTTCAGCATCCTTCGCTCTCACATCTCCTCTTCCGCTCGGAAGAGATGGTAGATGCTACAGCCATGGCAGCTTCAGAAAAGGCATCGCCTTAGGACCGAGAATGCGCCCGTGTTCAACTTTAATGAAATCTGAAGCCATTCCCTGATCAGCTGTGAAACTCAATCGCTGACTTTGGACGAGTCAACATCAGCCTGTTTGATTGGTTTGTCTCGAGGGAGCTTATCACTGTCGCGTCATCTGGATTACCTTCACAGCTCAAGAGCGTGGAGAAAACACGGGATTCTGGAGTAGCTATAACATTTTGACTTATATACAGCTTCATACGGCTTTATAGCCCTGGAAGGGAAGACGGGAGGGAGGGAAAAGGGAGGAGGGAGGGAGGACTAGCAATAGACTTATAAACCACTTCATAGTGCTTTTAAAGCCCTCTCTAAGCAGTTTACAGAGTCGGCATATTGCCCCCCAACAATCTGGGTCCTCATTTTACTGAACGTGGAAGGATGGAAAGTTGAGTCAACCTTGAGCTAGTCAGGATCAAACTCCAGACTGTGGGCAGAGTTAGCCCGCAATGCTACATTCTAATCACTGTGCCACCATGGAAGGAAGGAAGGAAGAAAGGAAGGAAGGAAGGAAGGAAAGACGGGAGGGAAAAGGGAGGAGGGAGGGAGGACTAGCAATAGACTTATATACCACTTCTTAATGCTTTTACAGCCCTCTCTAAGCAGTTTACAGAGTCGGTATATTGCCCCCCAACAATCTGGGTCCTCATTTTACTGACTTCTCAGAAAGCTGGAAGGCTGAGTCAACCTTGAGCTGGTCAGGATCGAACTCCAGACTATGGGCAGAGTTAGCCTGCAATGCTGCATTCCAACCACTCTACTACCATGGAAGGAAGGAAGGAAGGAAGGAAGGGAAGACGGGAGGGAGGGGAAAGGAAGGAAGGGAAAAGGAAGGGAAGGAAGGAGGGCTAGCAATAGACTTATATTATAACAGTTTTGGTCCTCATTTTACTGAACTTGGAAGGATGGAAAGTTGAGTCAACCTTGAGCTGGTCAGGATCGAACTCCAGACTGTGGGCAGAGTTACCCTGCAATGCCGCATTCTAACCACTCTACCACCATGGAAGGAAGGAAGGAGGGGAAGGAGGGAGGGAGGGAGAACTAGCAATAGACTTATATACCACTTCATAGTGCTTTTGCAGCCCTCTCTAAGCGGTGAGAGCTCCAAATCTCGGCCACCGCACCGCTCCAAGAGAGACTCAAACAATCCCTGCAGCGAAAAGGAACTTACTGCATTTGGATTGTAGAATATCCATTGAGAATATCATGGTTAGACCGCAATGTGTCTGCTGCTGGGATTGTCCGTGTAATTGGTCCAGAAACTGCAGCTGATGCAGAATCAGGCAGCCAAAATTCCAAGCTGCTTGCCTGCATCTATAACATACGAGGGTTGAAATGTCTGACATCCACAGCCAATGGGTTGGTGAGCCAGATGTGAAGCTAATCGGGCCCGTTTTCTTTTGCGAAAAAAGGGCATGCATAGCCTTTAGGAGGCTTGTAGAGTGCTCCTGGGGGTAGGGGGCAAAAACGAGAAAAACCAGCCCGTTTTCCACTTTTTTTTGCCCTCCCCAGCCCCCAGGAGCACTTTGCAGACCTGGGAGTTCAATCCTAGGTAGAGGCAGATATTTCTCTCTCTGGCCAAAGTGAGAATATGTCTGTCGAATAAAACTCCTCATTGGTGACAGGGAATGGCATCCAGCCAGCAAACACTCAGCTCCATTCACTTGGTCAGACTCTATCCCACAAGGGATTATGGGGTCATTAAAAGATTTTGATACCATAAGTATGCACTGCTATTCTTGATAGAACACATCTATCTATCTATCTATCTATCTATCTATCTATCTATCTATCTATCTATCTATCTATCTATCTAGCTATCTAGCTATCTAGCTATCTAGCTATCTAGCTATCTATCATCTATCTATCTATCTATCTATCTATCTATCTATCTATCTATCTATCTATCTATCTATCTATCTAAAAGTCAAATACTACTCACTCATCACAAAATCTCCAGAACCATAAAACCTAAAAAACTTGAAATTTGGCAGATATGTTCCTCTTGGTGTCTAGGTGCTCGCTTAGAAAGGATTTTTCAAAGTGACCTTCAGATCATTAGTATATCTTATACAGTAATTAACACGCTCTGATGCTAAGGAGTTCTACTCCCCCTCCCCACCTGAAAAGAACTCTGTTCCAACTGCCAGTTGCCTCACATTCCATTACCTCAGTTCAAACTGGAAGACGCTCCACTCCTTCACTCAGTAGCGATCTGGAACTCCTTACAGTTCTAAACATTGTTACCTCACCAAAATGTCTACGCCTTCTAGCTATGGAACTGTGGCGGGAGCGATAGTCCCTTATGCATTTCAATCCCCGACCACCACTGAGCCAACGGATTGTGAAGCAAATTTCTCCTGCATAGCCCGATCACATAGTTTCGCCGCAAAGCACGGGTATTCAACTAGTAAACTGAGGAAATTAATAAAATGTTGGCAACTTACTCTCAGGGTAAGCGTGCAAGAAAAGAGGTGTTCCTTTCAGACATTGTTGTTCCTGTCTCCAAAATGACTTTACTTTTTAATTGCACCCATTTATGGGTGTCATTCAGGGGTGGGTTTCTCGCCCCGTTCCAACCGGTTCGGTTGGAACGGGGCCGGCGGCGTCCTTGTGCACGCGCGCGGTGCACGCATGCGTACTAGTGTCTGCGCGATGCTCCAGCTGCTCCTGGACGATTGCGCAGGCACTGTATGCGTCCTGCGCATGCATGGAAGCGCAGAACTCGTCAAAACCGGGTAAGGACCACGGCGGGTGGGCGCGCCCTTCGCCGTTCCCGGAAGTTACTTACTTCCAGGTTCGGCGACCAACCGGTTCGCAGGGACCGCCGTGAACCGGTTGAAACCCACCCCTGCTGTCATTTCTCTTGTTTTGGTGGATACAATAACTGTAATCCTCTGCCAGATTGTGTAAACAATTGGGTTATAAAAGTATTTAGCTTAGGATGGATCGGGTCCAATATTCTTATACAGCTGAACATCTGCTGGTACTATATTTATTTATATAGAAGATAACAGATTTGAAGAGGATGTGTAATGTTAATTTTATAAAGGTGTTTTTTTTCTGTATTTGCATACATAATGTGGGCAGAAAGAGGCATTCAAATCAATTTGTGCACTGAGCTTCCAATTTTAAGTCATGAAAATGTCAAACGAAAGAATTAGATTATATTTCAATGAAACTTTTTCTAATCAACACATCTATTTCAGATCACAAATAATTAGTCAACCATTATTTTCTTTCTTTAAGAGAAGTCACACCAAAGGAACAAGTGTAAGAATATATTATGGAAGGTATGCAGGTTTTGGCTTGGATCCAGCAACAGTAGCTGGAAACAATGGAATTCATTTTTATCTTGAATAATCGATTCAAGTATTTTCTGTGATTGCAAAAAAAACACAACACCCCGAAACTTTTCCAAATCTTCCTAGCACAGCGCAAGATAAATACACACCAACAACTTTAAATATATTTAATATATTTAATTTTTGCTTTTACTTATTAATATATAACTAGCTTATGAGTCCCTTGGACTGCTAGGGGATCCAAACGGTCAGTCCTAGAGGAGATCAACCCTGACTGCTCTTTAGAAGGCCAGATTCTGAAGCTGAAACTCAAATACTTTGAGTCTTTGACACATTCACTAAAGTTGGAGAACTTTCGTATTAGCTTGGCAGGCTGGATTGCTGCCAAGGACCTGTCTGTCTGATAATAAATTCCTTAAAGTATCTTTGGATCGGTGTGCTTTGGTGTGGGATGAGGGGGGTCAGAACAGTATACTGTAGGTTCTCCTGCTTGAGCAAGGGGGCTGGACTAGAAGACCTCCAAGGTCCATTCCAGCTCTGTTATTTAATTCTGTAAATGCTGAATTGGCTGCTGGTGACTTCCGGTTGCATTCCAAGGTCTCACCTGAGTTCTTTCAAAAGAAAAACAAAACAAGAAAGTCCAGTGGCCTCCTGAAAAAGCACTTTTGGGGCAACCATGACCTGGACGACTGAGAATCTCTATAGACTTTGAGCTAAACAATTTGGGATGAAGACCCTTTGAACGGTGTGGGTGTAGGAATGGATTTCCAGAGGGGGAAAAATTGCAGACTACAAGAACCAGTTGCACCACTCAAGTGACCTTTAAGACACAGACAGACCTCCAAGAGGCCTGAAGGATTCTCTAAAAAGACCCAAATGACCAGCTGTCTGCAAGGAATACAAATTCTTCCATTCCTCACCATCCAATCAGAGCTGAAGAAGCTTCTGGGATGAAAAGTCTTCAAAAAAGAAGGAAGCCCAGTTGCCTCCTGAAAAACCATCTTTGGGACAACCGTGACCTGGATGATGGAGAATCTCTACAGACAAAATGCATTTCATAATTTCCCATAATTTTCTAGCTTCGGCTTTTCATTTAATCTCTTTTTGTCGATGATGACATGGTTAAATCACTTTTCCGATCAACCGGAATCCTTGACATAGAAAGTTTGGGAGCATCTGGTGTGAGTTATTTCCTCCATCCATCCCCCCTTCAGTTGTTTCCATGTGACAACACCTACCTGTGCACCATTTGTGCAATAATAATCCTAAGTGGAAGTCTTCATTCATTAAAACCTTGAGAGAGGCAGCTCAAAGGCCCAGGACGAAATACGAAACTTCCGATGGCTAAGTCAATTAAAAGGTCAGAAAGAGCCTTTGGAATGGAGATTGAATAATAGCATAAATAATTAGTGTCATAGAGGGCTATACCTGATTATAATGTCTGTCTTGTTACCCTGAAGTCCGTCTCATTACTGGTTGCATAGCTGTGCAATTGTTCAGAATTTAATCAGTGGTCTTTTTTTTTAAAGGCTATTAATTATGCTAAGATCAACCCTGACTGCTCTTTAGAAGGCCAGATCTTGAAGATGAAACTCAAATACTTTGGTCACCTAATGAGAAGGAAGGACTCCCTGGAGAAGAGCCTCATGCTGGGAAAGATGGAGGGCAAGAGAAGGAGAGGATGACAGAGAAGGAGGTGGCTGGATGGAGTCGCCGAAGCGGTAGGCATGAGCTTAAATGGACTTCAGAGGATGGTAGAGGACAGGAAGGCCTGGAGGAAGGTTATCCATTGGGTTGGGATGGATCCAGTGATGGGATTCAGCCGGTTCGCACCTATTCGGGAGAACCGGTTGGTAACTTTCTAAGCAGTTCGGAGAACCGGTTGTTGGAAGAAATCTCCTTTTGTTTTTTTACCACTTTACAGGGCTAATCCTGTAAGGAAGGTAGGAAGGAAAGAACATTGTGGTGGTGTTTCTAGCCTCATCTTTATTGACCTGCTTACAGAAACTGCCTCTCTGGCTAACGCTTATTACATTGTAACAGCTAAGGCGAAGCGCCCATCAACATGAGTGACGTTGAGTTGGCCACGCCCATCCAGTCACATGACCGCCAAGCCCCACTACCCTGCTGGTCATTAGGGCAGAGAACTGGTTGTTAAATTATTTGAATCCCACCACTGGATGGATCAGACACAACTTCGCAACTAACAACCACAAGAATGGAATAACAGAGTTGGAAGGGACCTTGGAGGTCTTCTAGTCCAACCCTCTGCTCTGACAGGAAATCCTACAACACTTTAGACAAATGTTTGTCCAATCTCTTCTTAAAAACTTCCAGGGTTGGAGCATTTATAGCATAGAGGGCTATACCTGATTATAATGTCTATGTTGTTACCTTGAAGTCCGTCTCATTACTGGTTGCATAGCTGTGCAATTGTTCAGAATTTAATCAGTGGTTTTTCTTTTTTTAAAAAAGGCTATTAATTATGCTATTGTATTATGGGTGTGGGCACGCACCCACACTTTTGGCACGCACCGACAAAAAGGTTAGCCATCACGGCTGTAGCCTATCATGGTTGAGTTTTATTAGCGAGCAGAGATGAGCTACGTATCAGCCTCCGTAATTTCTTCCCCACTGTTTGTTTTCATTCTATCGCCTCTAGGTGTCTTCAGCAAATTGGCAAGACCGCAGTGTTAATCAAAATCCTGGGCTGTCCTCTAAGGAATGTCACCAGCTTCACTGCTACCTTCCCCGAGGCTAAAAAAAACAACACATCTTTAGAACTGACATTGATAGTGCTGGAGATAACAGAAGAGAATAACAGAATAAACAGAGTTGGAAAGCAAAGATATTTCTGGGGAAGCATGTTCCATAGATCTAAGAAGACTTGAACTCCAACCATGATTCCTATCCCTCATACTGGGGTAGGATATTATTTAGATTCTCTCAGAACTGGTTGTGACCCGACAGCGGCCAGTGGAGCTGGCAGCAGATTCGGACAGCGAGGAGGTTGGGGAGGAAGATGGGCCAGTTCTGGAGTCTGGGGAAGGCTCTGATGAGGGCTCTGTGTCGGAGGCAGAGAGGGAGCCAGAGCCGTATGCCAGTTGTCAGATGCCTTCAGAGTTAGACATCAGTGAGGCAGATGAACAGCTGGAGCCTGTTCTCGGTGTGTGCATGCACAGAGTTTCCAGATGAAGGGAACGTTTAAAGAACAGGGGTGGGACTTGGGAGCAAGACCACAGGTGGACGATGAATGGCCCCTCCCAGAGGAAATAAAAGAGGAGCGAAAGGGGAGTGGAGTTTGCAGGAGACAATTAGTTCGCTTAATTGGTTTGTGACTCTCCGAGATTCCTTGCCAAGATTTGCAGAGATCAACCTGTCAGCTCTCCAAGCCAGATAAGGTCTGTGACTGTAAATCCTCCCTTGAAAGACTTTGCTGGATGTGAATGAGAAGAATTCACAGTCAATTAATAAAAAGGGTTTTCATCGGGATGAGGAGTTTGCTTCATGCTCTTGGGAAGCCTCAGTCAGAACACTAGCTGACCAAATAAGCTAATCTGGTACTGTGCCAAATCAGCATTTATATTTTATTAAAAAAAAACCTGTGAATTGTGTCTGGAAGTCTAGAATGAAGTGGCAGCACGATAAATTCCAAAGTTTTCAAAGGACGCTAAATTCGCACTCCCCTTTCCAATTATTTTTGGAAGCTGACATTTTACTGCTTTAAAGAAGTAAGACACATTCAACATGACAAGATTGAAAACACACCAGCTTAGCACCTTCCATCTTTCATATAGGAAAATGCAGATATGCTTTTATAATGTTTAGGAATTTTAAAATAGATAGTGAAAAATCAAGGCAAAGTTTTGGCACTAGAAAGTTTTAAACGGATTAAGGTGTCAGACAACGTTCCAATTGTCGGAATGGTATTAAGACTTTGTTCATCCATTTTTAAAGAATAAGTGTACAAAGAAAGATTGTTTTTGATATTGAGGACATAAAAATTTCAGCCACTTAACCATGGCATTCAGAGATATTTTTTGATGAATTGCATCAGGATTTTGAATCAATAAGCTGTGTTGCGTTTCCTTAGGAACGCTCTGTTCTCAGATGAAATTTGCAGGAAAGGTTATCCAGCAAATTACGGTATATCCAAGAACCACTTGCATAATACAGACTAATAGAGTTGGTAGGGACCTTAGAGGTCTTCTAGACCAGCCCCCTCCTCAGGCAGGAGACCCTGTACCATTTCAGACAAATGTGCTATCTTCAGAGATGGGGGCGTCCGCAGCTTTTGAAAGCAAGTTGTTCCGCTGATTTAATTGTTCTAACTGTCAGGAAATTTCTCATTAGTGAAGACCTGGCTGTCCCAGCAAGCCTGGGGGTTGAGTCCCCGCCCCCCTACTCGAATTTGCTGTGTCTGTTGTGCTTTTAAATTGTTCGTATTGTCTGATTGTTTTGTCTTACTTTTTGTAATTTCCCCTCCCTTGGCTTTTGTTCAGCCGCCCTGAGTCC